>NW_007579804.1:0-66430 GCF_000690725.1 Stegastes partitus
GGTTAGCAGTGGCTATTATGCTAGCTAGCGTTTCACTGAGCATTAGCTGTGGCTTTTAGCTCCACTGAATAGCTTTGCAAACTTCGCATGTTGTTTGAAGTTAAATACTTTTTATGTTTGATATGGTAAAACAAGTGGTAGGAAGTCAGACTCAGTTCGGTCAAGGGCAATTTGAGTTTAGCTTAGGCTAGCAGTGGCTATTACACCAGCTAGAGTTTCACTTAGCATTAGCTGTGTGCTTTTAGCTCCATTGTATAGCTTTGCAAACTTCACATATGATCTGAAATTAAATGTGTTTTTTTTTTTTTCTGTTCTATATGATAAAACAAGTGCTCGTAAATCAGATTCAGTTCCTTCAAGGGCATTTTAGGTTTAGCATAGGCCAGCAGTGGCTGTCTTACAGTATTTTTTCTTTAAAATCCCACTATAATAAAACTGTAGCCTATTGAAGTCAAATTGCACAAAAATCAATATATTAAAAAAGGGTGACAAAACACGAACATGACTACAAAGCCTCATTATGGCACCAAGTAAGGCAATATATGTAAATGAAGAGTTCATAAATCCATCTTCGCAAACCTTCACAAAACTCAATCCTCCATCGTCGACCTGAGACAACATCAATCAAACTGAAGTTATCTCTGTTTTTGTTATGTCATTTCTACAGAGTCAAATCCACTCAGCTCCAGTTGGATTGATAATAGCTCAAGCAAACAACAAAAGTTATGTTTTCTGAAAATCTACAAAAGTGGCGTTATCTGTTTTCGAAAGTGAACTCTTCAATTATATGTTCCTTAACTTTATCTAAAGAGTCCATCAGATAAATGTGCTGGCTGATATGGAGGCATTAATTATATTTGAGGTTCTTTAGATCCCAGAAGTCCTAATGGACTTATTTTGGATTTAGAAAGGGTAGAGCTGCATTAAAATAACTTTCAACACCAACCACAGAGCATAAAGAAAATCATTGTATTGTCTGTGTTTTACAGATGGAGTCTTGGGAAATAACCTGTTGTCTTTTCAAACAATGTCATCAATTCACATGCTGTCAAAGATGACCTGTCACCAGAACTCCAAGCTGAATATTAGGTTTATGCAACAAGCCTGTGAGGCAGCAAGGTAAACAAATGGGCGGTTGAAGGAAGGTACAGGCTGCTGCATGTCTGTAGCTGTGATTTCCTTAGAAAACGGGCAAATTCTTCACCGGGAAACGTCCAACAGTGTTGTAAGTCTGATGTCAACATTAAAGAAACCAAGAGAGACAACAGCATCCAGATCACCACCAGCAAAAGGTCATTTAATGTAAGGATTTAAACAAACGGGCTAACATTTGTAGTTTCTGCCATCTGCTGTCACAAAGGACAACAGACACCTGCTAAGGTGCTTTAAGGTAAAAGTACGACAACTTAAGATCTGTCTTGACACTCATTGTCTTGTGTATTCAATGACAAACTTAGTCGTGGATACTTACTTTTCCCCTACCAGCCGTGTTTGTCAGCACGGTATAAAGCAGGGGTGTCCAATCCTGGTCCTCAAGGGCCACAATCCTGCATGTTTTAGATGTTTCCCTCTTCCAACACACCTGATTCAAATGATCAGGATCGTTATCAGGCTTCTGCAGAGCTTGATGCTGAGCTGATCATTTGAATCAGGTGTGTTGGAAGAAGAAAACATCTAAAACATGCAGGATTGAGGACCAGGATTGGACACCCCTGGTATAAAGAATCTGAGTGACTAGTGTCTGAATAGATTGATTGCATCACCCAATCTCTTACAATCAAACCTCTTTTTTTTCCTTCTTTTGACTCTCATCATCTCAGCACATCTAGGTCACATACTTTCATGCATGACTTCTAACTCCTCATTTGGGAAACAATATTGTCTTCCAACCAGCAGAGGGCAGTCACACGTCATTGTAGTTGGTACAAGCCATAGACTGCATGAAAATATACAATATGTATGCATTGTATTGTGCTGAAAATAAGTCATTGTTATGTTTGAATTTCAAAGTTGACACTGGTTGAAATAATAAAACAAATGTTCTCCAAATAACTATTAGTACTAATAGACAGTAGGTACTTAAACATGAGCTGTGTGCTGTATAGAACTGAGTGGATGTTTTGGTTTGATGATAATCTGATGCTAGAGCAAAGAACCAGGTTTTATATACTGATGACATTCATATATCTACGTTGAATCTGACAGCAACTGGCAAAACTGCAACTTAAAGTGAAATACTGCATGAAGCTGCAGCCCAGTGTCAAGGCAGCAGACACAGCTGCATGTCTGAGGAGTATTTTCAAAATAAAATGTTAAACCGCTTCAAGTTTATTCTCATTTCTGTGCTTACATATGCAAAGTTGGGATGTTTAAAGAGAAAATATAAAGAAACTTTTTGCAGTACTAGCATCATCAGTGGTAAACGCTCACAGCAAGAAGGTTCTGGGTTTGAACCTGTTGGTCATCTGAGGTCTTTCTTTGTGGAGTTCAAAGACATGTATGGTAGGTTAAGTCGTGACTCTAAATCAGCCATAGGTGTGATTGTAAGCAAGCATAACCGCCCATCTCTTTGTGTTAGCCCTGAGATGGACTGGCGACCCGTCCAGGTCTGACCCAGTGTCAGCTGGAATAGGCTCCAGCTCCCTTCGCCAGATAAAGAAGGATTAGCTAATGGATGGATGGAATAATTAACACAGAAGATCATCAGTTGCCCACTCCCCTCCCTAAAGGGCATCTATATCTCCCGCTGCCTCAGCAGAGCAAAGAACACCAGGGTTTTCTATCTTTTTCACCTGTTGCCCTCCTACAGGTGCATCTTCACAAGCACAAATAGACAAATAAATTCAGAAACAGTTTCTTCCTCAGGACAGTTACCACTCCTAACTTAGAACACACTGATGCCCCCTCATCCTTTTTCCAATTGCGGATTCCAGACCAATGAAAAAAATAAATATAAATATTGCAGTTTAGACAGTGGGATGATGCAAGTTTTATATATACGTACTGTAACAGCACTTTGAAGGAGTTGCTCCCCGAATCTCACTGTGCATTGTGTAATAATAGTAAAAGCTTTGTATTCTATTTTATTTAAATAGTATTAATATTCTCACTAATAAATGCTGAATTCTGTCACAGTGGGTCAGAGAACACGAGTGCAGACACTAGTGAGGCTGAGGAGACCAGCGACTGACTGAAAAAGGTGTTAATGTACAATAAGTGCTAATACAATGCAAAATCAAACAACTAGCAACCAAACCACCCAGGGAAGTGAACTGGGGAGAGTGGGCAACCGCAAACTAAACTCAAGACCAAGCAGGAGGGCAAACAACAAAAACTAAGGAGCAACGCAGAGCAAATTACAAGGACAGACTGAGAGAACAAACTTTGTCAGCAACTTGAGGTTGAGTTGACGATCTGGCAGAGAATGGAGTCTGAGACAGAGTTTTAATTGGGAGGAGTGTCGACTGGTGGCAGATGAGGCTGTCGCTGCTCAGGTAGGTGCACCTACGAAGACGGGGAGGGAATGGAGACTGCAGCAAACCAGGACCAGGGATCCTGACAGGATTATGTGTCTATCAGTCCCTTTTACTTTACTTAAAAACTGTTTTATTTAATTTTTTTTTAACTTATTTTTCGTATGAACGCTTTGAGCAATTACATCTGCACTTTGAAGGAGTTGCTCCTTGAGTCTATTCTATTCTATTCTGTTCTGTTCTTTACTTTTCTTGACAACTGTTTACTTGATTTACTTCAAACTTGGTGGATGTATTGCCTTCTATGTAGTAATGCAACGACAACATTAAGAATTATTATTATTATAACATCTTGGATGTGACACCCGGGATCTTTCTGTGTGGAGTTTGCATGTTCTCCCCGTGCAGTGTGGGTTCTCTCCAGGTTCTCCAGCTTCCCCCCAAAAGGTCCAAAAACATGTTGAGGTTAATTGGTGATTCTAAATTGTTTGTAGGTGTGAATGTGAGTGTGCTTGGTTGTCTGTCTCTAAGTGTAGCCCTGTGATAGACTGGTGACCTGTCCAGGGTGTCCCCTGCCTTCACCCTAAGTCAGCTGGGATAGACTCCAGCCCCCGCGACCCAAGTGAGGATTAAGCGGAGTATGGATAATGGATGGATGGTTTGTTATTGTTATTGTTATTGTTATTATTGTTAGTAGTAGTAGTAGTAGCAATGATTACATCATCAACGACAACAATAACAGTTTCATATTTAATTTTTTATTTAAAACAATGCTATGTGTATTCCACTTCCGGCGGACAGGTTTGGGTCTTTTATTGTGAAGGCGGCGCTCGGCTGCCGGCTCCGCTCCGCCGCTCGCTGCTGCCGAAGCCGCTCAGATGTGGAGAGCTGCCCGTCCTGAGCGCCCACTGCGGCCAAACAACAGAGACAGACGCCGGTTCTGAGGGGAACACCCACTCACACATTACACGGCTCTCCGGACTCGGACTTTCTTTCTACTTTTAGAACAGTTACTTTGTGAGAAAAGGAAAGAAAAAAAAAAAAAAACTACGCTACGCTTTACTTTCTTTTATTTTCTTTTTATTCCTTTTTTGTGTCTCGGTTTGGTGAAGCAGAGCTGGACCTCATCAGATAATTTCTTCTTGTGGATGCGAGTCTCTTGTTTCACTCAACAGCCGGTTTCCGTCTAACAGGTAAGGAGAAGACAACATAGACTTTGTTTTGATCACTCGTTGTCTTTTTGCTGTTGCTTTGTAAATGAAAACCTCCTGATAAATGACTGTGTTGACATGATGGATGTTGTGTTTTTCATTTATCATTATTAATATTATAGACTGCAATTCAATAAGGTGCCTCATCAGAATACTACTTTCTGCTTTAGGTGTTGTAGCAGCTTGTTGACTATAACAAAAAGTTTGTCTTAAAAAAAACACAATCTATGTGCCAGTTTACCCAACACACACACACACACTGACTACACTGCTGTCCACAGTGGACACACACCGGGGACCACCATGCACACACTCTTTTGTCAGCTGATACAGGAATGTGTGTGAGCTGTGCGAGCCAAATGTCAAATGCCTTGTTCACCTGCTAGCATTCTGCTGGATACACACAGCTGCCTATTTATTGCCTCATTTAGAAAAACAAAACATAACAAAAAAAAAAAGGAACCACTTTTTGTCCGTGTTCACTGAACTTGACTTTCAGATGTGTGATCACTTTCTGGAATCTGTGTCACCGCAGGTCGACGGTTGCGGATGATGTTTGTAGCACGTGTTGGTGGAACAATGATGGAGCCTCTAGGTGTTGCAGAGAGCGCCGGTTCACGGATTTGTTGAAATGACTAAAAAAGGAAGATGGAGTTCAGTTGGGCAGCTGGTTCCAGTGTTCTGTAACAGCTGTCAGATTTAATCTGGCAACACAAGAAACAGCTTCGAAACTGATCAGAATCAAACACTGTTTGAGAAGCAGCAGTGGAGAAGAAGCTTTTCTTCTCAGATGTGTTTAAAGAGGGTCAGATGTTTTGACAGCACATTTCTTATAGAACAGATTCCTGTGGCTGTAAAGTCCAGACTCGAGCCTCAATCATGTGGGTCCCAGCATCCAGGCGTAGTTGAATAGCTGACCATCTGCTAGCTGAGGGTCTGCTCCGAAGCACAGTATCGCATTACCCACCCTGGACAGTGGGGGATGAATGGAAGCGTGCGTGTTATTGCATTATCAGAAACACTGACCTGAGTTCAGTTTGGAACTCTTGTTTGCTAACTATGTGGAGTCACTTACAGTTGAACATAAAAATGATTTTTTTTTTCCTCCTTTACGCCCCAAGTGGCAGATAAAACAAAAAGCTTTTGATATTTTTTCTTCACCAGTCAATCGATCGTATTGTTTTTAATATCAATCATTCATGTGCTGCTTCCTGCTATAGCTTTACTGTATAAACTAATGTTGCATGGTATACTGAACTATAACTGGGAAAGTATCCTGATACGTTACTGCTAAAATTAACGCTAAATCCTGTTTTATTTTTGCTTTCTAAAATTTTTTTTATGACGGATACTTTATGTAATCAGAAGCAAAGATCAGCATCTCTAACACCGATGTGCCACAGTGTGTGTGTTTGCGTCATTCTGTTTCCGCTCCCTGTGGGTGTGTCCACCTCTACCATAGATTTAATAGCTGCAAGACATGGCTGCAAGAGATTTTTTAAAGCTATGCGGATCGAAGAACTAGAACAAATTTCGAAAACACATGAAGTACGGTGGACATGTTTCCAAAAGCCATTATTACCTACGAACGCCTAACATTTGCCGTATAGCCGTCTTGGTTGCATCAGGTACTTGGCTATACGAACGATATTTTGGTAAATTACAGCTCACTTTCAAAATGAAAACACCGGCAGGAAACCATTAACCAGCACAGAAGCGTCTGTCATGGTGGCCCACGGCTAGCTACACCTGCACAGTGCTCTCTGCTCGCCAACATGGAGCAGCCTCCTTGGGTTGGTGGCACAAACAGGTACCACAGTTAACCTACAATACATATCCTGACATTTCTGCCTTGTAGAAGCCGATAATGTAATAAATATGCCATTTTAAAAATGTAATAGGCCAATAACATAATAACTGGCCAATAGCATAATTGAAGTCCTGAACCGATAACGTAATAACTTCTGGCCAATCATGTAATAACTTATTATGTTATTGGCTGGTTATTACATTTGCAAACAATATTGTTTTTTTTTTTTTTTACCAGGCCAAAAACGTAGTAACTTATTACATTATTGGCCAAAAGGTATTACGTTATCGGCTCAGGACTTTATTACGTTATTGACCAGTTATTATATATTGGTCTATTACATTTTAAAAAGTGTAAATTTATGATGTTATTATGTTGTCGGGTGATATTGCATTATTGGCTTCTACATGCCTTATGGGTTTTTTATAATATTAATCAGTTAACCTGCCTTTATAATATTATCCTAATCTTCGACGGTATGCTGTTTTCCAGGCCCATTTCAGTGTCGCATTTGCGTCTGTAAAGCTACAAAAATTCAGACAGAAAAATAAAAGAAATTACTCGAGGGAAATGGGAAATAACTGAGGGAGTGTGTGCCAGAAAAAAAGGAAAACATAGTAGTTGAAAAATAAAATTAGCTATTAGACAATAAATAGAACTATTGATATTGTTGGTGGCAAAGGAGAAAAAAACAAACAAAAAAAAAGACTTTACTTTTTTACCATTTCAAAAAAGAAGAATGAGGGTTTTAGGTTTCATTATCCAACAATATTCTAATGATGCCACTAATACATACATACATACATACAATACTATACATTTGGTTTTATTTCTGACCTGTCCAATAACGTTTTGTCAGCTTTGTGCCTCAAAATCCAGAACAGCACTGAGGGGCTGTTTCCATTTTCCGCATGCAGAGCGTCTGAAATCAAATGGTGTCGTGATTATTCCCATTGTAAGTGGCACACAGGAAGTGGTTAGGTTGGCATTCTGACCTCGAACCTCTCAGGCACATAAAGAAGAATGGGTCGAAGGCCACTTCAGCTGCAGCTGGTTATTGAAAAGCGATGCTCCGCAGCTGAAACGACCACTTTCTAGCCTTTTCCATGAGTCATAAAAGTAAGACCGCTGGCCATGTATGCAGCAGGGATGAGGTTTTATGATTTATGCGTGTCAAGTGTCGGCCGCACTGTGGGTTAAGTAGTTTGTCTTTCAACAGCGTGAGAACTGAAAGTAAGTGGGAACAATAAAACGGGATGAGCGTTAATGCTTTTGAAATCAGATGCCTCCTTGGCCAGGCTTTCTCGTGCGTACAGCTCAGGTGTCACATACTGTAGTAGGACGCGAGGTGTATTTTTAGCGGCATTTTTTAGAGCTGCAGGCATCAGCTGCGTGGTGCACAATCATTAAAGCGGGAAAGAATTGACAGGGATAGGATGGGATCACTTGCTGAGTCTCGATGAGCTCTTGTCTCATTCATAAGAGACTGTGTTGGTGACTCGCTGGATGATTTAATTGATCAGTCGGAAAAGAGATCGTCTGGAAAGAGATCAAGAGTGCACAGAGCCTGTCCGTGTAGGTGTATAAGTGAATGAGAAAGGAGGGATTTTGATGATAGAAGTATTTTGGGCGTTACCCGTATCGGTCACTGCAACAGCTGGTGGTCCCTCATGCTACATTCTTCTGTGTGTGTGCGTGTTTGTGCTGTAATGGGGTGTGGGAGTGGAGATTTTGCAGCGAACACTTGCTGGGGCACCGCTGTGGCCACAGGCATCCATGGGAAGATAAAGGAGACTGAAAGGCATTGTTCAAACACTAAACCCATATTTCCCTGTCCGCTGTAACTCCAAGCCGCGACTTTCATCATTTTTTTTTTTTACAAGCCCAGTTGAAACACCTCACATTTGATTGACCCTGCGTCTGATATGCCTTCTATCTGCCGGGTAGATTGGATCCCAGGCCTCAGTAAGCCCTCGAGGGAGTTGGCTGACGCTCAGATTGGCAGCCTAATAAATACTCCTTTTCATTAGCAGCAAGCTTCGATTCACTGTACTTAAATGGAAATCCCCCTCCATCCTCTCACCCTATTGACCATGCGGACTTTACAATAGATGTACAGGACGTTTGTCAAGACAAGTACATACATTATGAGTCACATAATAGGCCCTGATGGATATCTTTGACTCCAGCACAAGAATACAAAGACATTTCTGACAGCAAATTCAGCAGGAGTTATTCTTACTAAAGTCGGTTTACTCAGCACATGGATGGGTCACCCAGCAAACCACCACTGCACAGATTAGGGTTCATTCCTTAACAGGATGGCTTCTGGTTCGGTCTCATCGCGTACTTTTAGGAGTGTTCTCGAGTGTATAGCTGGTGAGAGATCCTATTATGACTCATTCTGGTTAGTTATCTCCCTCCAACAAGAAAAGCTTAGTGCAGCGTGATGCCTGCAAGTGAAATAAATGTCACAACGCAGATTTTTAAAGTCATTCTCAGCTGCAAAAATAGACTTACAAGAAAGTGTACCTGTATATGGTTCAGCAGTTATGCTCCAAAAAGTACAACTTTTATACCTTCAGTGACAAACTGGGGGATCCATCCATCCGTTATCTATACACCGCTTAATCCTCATTAGGTTCATGGGGGGGAGCTGGAGCCTATCCTGGCCGACTCGGGGCGAAGGCCAAACTGGGGGAATTAATATTTGAGCTTTAAAAAACAATATTCTGGAACAATCCTCAAAGACAGACTTGGTGTTTCAGAATGCATGACCTATGACTTCCTGAAAGGGTTTCTGCTGTATACTGTACGGTATCTGATGTTTCATTTGGGGGAGTGCAGAAGAAAACGTAGAAAAGGTTTCCTCCACCAACGTTTCTTTAATGTTTTTGACACATTCACGTTGCTTAACTTCATGAACATGGACGAGCTTTTTATTACAACTTGTGTCTGGTACGCTCACTGTAAAAGGAGTGCAGGCACAAGACTTTGTTTTCATCATCGCAGCTTTCATTTTACATTTCTTCCCATTGTGAAGGAACAAGGTGTAAAACTCAAATGCTACCAGACAGAGCCGTCTCTCTGAGTCGTGGAGTTGTTTAGCAGCTCTTTGGTAGCTGGAATTTGACGATAGTTGGCTCTGAACCCTCCTTTTCCTTTCTTAGTGGTGCTTTAATGAATGTGTTTTTTTTTTTTTTCTGCAGTAAACTTTTGATTTAAAAATACAGAGTCTGGAATGACACGGAGTCTCTTTAATTACATCAGCAAATGTAATTGCTGTTTGGATGCCGAAGGTAAGCAGCTAATACAACAATATGGTCAACATTAATCCTGATGGATGTAATCCCTTTTGAAAATGTAATCTTCTTACACTCGGTCAGAGGAAGGCATGCCTTATAAAACCCAGAGGGTGTGGTTTTTATTGTTCCGAGGCAGCGCTCAGCCTCGGGACAGTTGTGTTTGTGCCATGCCACCAGCTCTTGGCCTCGGCCCCTGTCCCCTTACCCAGCTCCCAGGAGAGCCTCAGCCCAGCCTGCAGCCCAGCCTCCAGACAAAACCTTAAACCCCCAGCTGCCAATTTCTATATTGCTGCCTCAGGCCCCCCCCAACCCTCCCTTCACTGTAGAAATACAACACATAGATGTAATCACAATTCATTGCAAAACCCCTTGGAACTGGATTAAAATCTTGAATTTGTTAATTTTAAAAGCTTGTGTGTTTTGAGCTCCACCCAGATTTCACATTAACGGTTTGGACAAATGATGCCACTGCTCTGGGAACTTGAACGCTTGTATTTTTTATACACAGTGTAATCTTTACATCAGAGTCCTGGCTTCTTCCCAAAACTCTTCCCATGTCATCGCAAGTTTGCACATGATCACAATCATGGTTCTGACTGATTGTTGAGTCTGTAGTTTTAACCAACACCGACCACGTTATTCTGAAAAGGGAGTTCCCGTTCTGTGTAATTCACGTCTGTCTATATTTGACTGCTGGACAGTTACATATGTGGGCCCAGTTGCTGGTAAACCAGAAACATAAACCCTCTTCCCCCTTTGCTGTTGCCCCTGACACCCAGCCCCAGGCCCCCCAAACAGTTGCCTTTGGACCCAGTGGAGCTATGCTAGCGATCTGACTGACCCACAGGTGGAGCATTCCCTCTCTTAAAGAAAAGCTTCTGCATTTGTCTTTGCTTGCACTGGCAAATGTCATCAATGCTGTGAAATGTAATCACAGCCCAACCTTAAGGTGACCTATTTGCTTCATTGTTGGTTTTCGAGACCACGTTTGAATTCATTACTTCTGCTAACAAGGACAGAGAATCACCGGCGGTCAATAAAAGATCAATATCATTTGCACAATTGTCAAGATAACATTCTGGGAACTGAGTGATCAAACAAACCCAACTCAGCTGCTGTCAATCGAGCAAATGGATTTGGGATTACTTGTTTGTACACACGGAGAATAGGTCCAGAGGCGATTACTCGGTCAGCTTTGCTTCCCTCTTTGTCTGCAGGGGGCTCTCTGTTATATGGGTGTTCATCTGATCCTCAGGTTCATCAGCAGTGAGAGGGGATTTTTTGGAGTGACAGTTTAGATCCTGAAGGATAGCGGACGGGTTAAATCCCTTTAGGCTACTCAAGAGACAGGGATGAAATGAAAGGAATCTTTTCCTGCAGGGCCACATCTGTTAAGGGCTCTTGATTAGCCCGCTGAGTATCTGCAAACCATGATGCTGGCATTTTACAGCAGTTGTTAATTTTATTGAGGACATTTGATCCAGCTGATAGAATTAAATATGTTCTACTTTAAAAATAACCACTGGCGCACGGGATGTGACATTTTCATTTGATCACTCCGTTACATTAAACTAATTCTTGTAGTTGTATTTTAAGCAGATACGTGTCGTGTTTACACTGTAAAAAAAAAAAAATCAGCTTACTTCATACTTAAGAGTTTCATGCTGTGATGTAGTCGGTGAAAGTAAAAATCCCCTTCAGTCTCCTGCTGATTAATGAAAAGCTGAGGGAAAGTAATAAGGTTGAAGATTAAACCATAATACCTTCAGGGTGAGTTTTCCGGCCGCCCGGTATGAAGTCCAGTCGATGCAACAAGCTGGCTGCTGGTTAATTTGGAAGCATGTGTGGATGCTTTTTGTTTTGTCAAAATCACTTTATTGGGAGACAGTCTGGAGTCTGCAAACTGCTCAGTAATCATCGAGTGCTAAATTAGTTTTTTCATTTTTCAGCTTATTTTTTCAAGGACTCTGTCTGTCAGCCTGTTCTTTGCTAATCTTGATCCGCCTGCTCGTAAACGGTCGGTGGTGTTCAGTGTTGACAGAAATGAAGCATTCTAACGTGACACGTGTTTTAGCTACATCCATGCAGAAAGTGGCAGAACTGACACATTTTTGAACATCTGACTCCTCTCATGTTACTGCCTGTAAATCATAATTATATAGCACTGAATGCAACAACAAGAGCGAGCAAATAAGACCGGATGGTGCAACGTTGTGAAGAAGCCACAGTAGCTCCCCTTTGATCCCTCAGAGGTCAGCACTGTGACGATAGATACTGGACCACGGTGGAGGTCTCCAAGGTTAAACTCGGTACTAAACAATGGAGCCTATTTGATGTCGCCAGGCTTTCATCATGATTTTAGATAAGACTGTGATCCAGAGGGGTTGGGATCAACACTACTGACTACGATAGACCACCACAGAGATGTAAATATTTATGATTGCTGCACAGACCCTGTAGTGCAGGACTTGAACCGCGAGGAATGATGATGTCTCACAGCTCTGTTTTGTGACGAGAGTCGATTGAAAACAACTGACCCTATTTCTGCCTTATGTGGGGAAACACTCATGTATCCTGCATGCATATGATTGCCTTTGCTGCTTATTATGATATATATGAACTTGAAAAAAAATGTCTTTTCAAGTAAAATGCAAAAAGGTAAATGCAAAGTAAAGTTTTAATGAATTTAGCATGTTTTATTGCTTTATTATAGAGGTGATGCCAAAAAGTCTGGGTTGGGGACAAGCCCAAAACAGTGAAATTCTTGCACATTAGAATTTTCACCACGCTGAAGAAGTATTAAAATATCATCATTGAGACACAGTTATTTTTTTTTCATATCTACTACAACCTCATCCTAACAAATACAATAATTGTTTTTTTAAAAAAACGTTTTTTTTTTCTTGAAAATCTACCCTGGGGATGGAAAAATTGAAAAGTCACCTATGTAAAAGTTTATTTCAGCAGTGATCATGACTATTAATAGCCATAGATCAGTCACAACTAATCAATATGCAAAAAAACAGTGACGACACTATTTGGAGTTAGTAATAGAGATGCTATATTTCATTTTAAAAACATTTTAATATGTGATATTTTGCTTTTCTCTCAGTGTTCCAGGTCACAAAACAAAATGTTCTACTGTAGTTTGTGAGTACTCAGAGTTATATCATGTAGACTGTTGGAAAAAAAATAAATAAAAGTAGTGGTTGGTAATCAGTTATCGCGATTTGATTTTGCGTTTTGTTAAGTCGTGCTATAAATGCTGGCATTCCACTTCTGCTCAAACAGCAGCTCAGCAGGAAACGCTGATCTCATTCTGTGTGAGAGATTTATCCGGAAGGTTGGTATTGAACCTGAAAAGTGGCTTTAAATTACCCTGTTCTCAGGCTCACGGGAACTGACAGATGCTTTTCTGCCAAACTATTTCAAGTCACTGAGTGGCTGCTCACTCAGTGTTTTATTAGATGAGTAGAGGAGCAGAACGGTATAATTGAGTAAAGGACCTTGGCCCGTGGGCCGAGCAGAACAGGAAAAAAAAACATGGTTTTGAGGGTGTTTGCTCCAAATGCAGCAGCTGCAGCAGAAAGAAGAGGAAATCATTTAGATGGTTTGTTTGACCGGTGCGACCACGGCAGTCCAAAAGTCTGCCTCGTTTCTGTGATCCAGTTGGAAGTTAGCCACAATAAAAACACGCCTGCTTAATAACACGAAGCCTAGATTACTGACATGAGGAACCGAGAACCTCTGTAGAAAGTGTTCTCATGTTGGGTTTGTTCATGTCTGGGTCAGTGCTGCAGTTAGAAACCACACAAATGATTTACCTTCACAAACCGTGTTCACTTGTTCTTCAGAATTGTCTCTTGGATTGATTCTCTCTGTATCTAATTTATTTTTCTTCATTTTAGTTTTGAAAAACGCCATATCATTTTGAAAAAGGGTGGCTCACTGCACATTTCAAGAGTTGTTAATTTTAACTGGAAATGAATGCATCTAGTTTTAGACTCGTTTTGCAGTAAATCAGATTTGCAGCTAATGTGTTGGTTATTTTTTCAGTTAACTGAGTGATGGTTTTGCCATGAAATGATCGTGAAACATGTCTGTCACAATTTCCTGACAGATTTGTTTGCACAAAAATCCAAAGCATGATGATTTCACACTGATACCAAACAGAGCAGAACGGCACCGAAAAACCCGACAATGTTCAGCAGCTTTGTTTGAAAAACGAATGACACAGGATGTAACCACTGATCAGTTAACCAGCGAGGTGTGGTTTGTATTACAATCTGGTCATTTTTAATCTTGTAGATGCTTCACTATTTTCACCAGTTAGTCTGAGGCGGTTTGGTTCTGGGCAGGAGGCAGTGATGAGAGCGAGCTACGTGCTGACAGACGTAAAACTGAGCAGATTCTCTTCAGGTTCGTCACTTTTAGCGACTTCTTTCCCATCGTCCTTTCTTACATTATTTTGAACTCGTACAGTGCCTCCTGTCAGTGCTTTAACTCTCGTTTTTGACAACATTTCAAAATCTTGCATTTGAAAATGTTGCTTAGCAACAGGGGCGACACTGCCCACAGGCAGTGGAGAACCAGGCTGAGGACCCAAAAAGACTTTATAAAAAAACGCCCATTTCTCTAACCTACTTACCACAGTATGTCCTCATTTCACCAGCAAAACACAGATTGTATGGCTGCTGAGATGTGTAAAGAAAAGACAGATTCCTTCATTTATTAGTGGAATATATCAGTTCGAGGTACTTTAGGTGTTCCTCACACACAAAATGGGCAACTTGTTGTAGCAGGAAAGTGAAAAAAAACCCTAATTATGTTGTGTGTTGCTATTTCGAACTGACCAGCATCAATGAGGCAATGACAGGGTGTCATTACTCACTTCTGAGAGCCACAAATCTCAACAGGGAGCTGAGCAATAGTGAGTTCACTGGTGCTGATCAACAACAAGCCGTCTGCACCTCCGCATCCCGTTTTGCAGGTTATAATTTTTTTCAACAGCACGGCAAAACTTTTCTTTCCTATTTAAGAAAATCATTAAATGTGTGCTCCTGGCTTTGTTTAGATTTGTGGATGTAGCAGAAGGAGCGGTCCGGCAGTCTGGGGGGGACTGACTAAACCGAGTGTCTGGGAGCGGAGGGGGAGTATAGGTTTTCACAGTGGTTACAGCACAGCTGACCACACAGTGAGCGAACAGAAGGACACGATCCAAACACGGTAACTAGATCTTTATAGACACCTGAATGTGCGACAGCTTGATGTGCGACTCCCTGTCACACTGTGAAATGAGCGAAAATGTAGTCAGCGGCTGGACAACGAAGGTGAATGCCAGTTGTTTCGAAGACAAGCAAATCTGTTATAATTCGGGTAAAAAGCAGAACAGTGTGAACCGCTGCACTGTAATGGAGGAAATGAAACTCATTTCAACTGATTTTTTTTTTTCTCTGTAATTTACCTGAAAGCATATAAACGCTATTGTTAGCTTGTTTCACTTCTTTCAGAAAATCAGTTTCAGATTCGGCAGCAGACTCTTTCACCCTGCGATACCATGCAACAATATCTAGGGCATAATCAACATGAATGAAACAATCTGGTGCTGCAGAGATGCTCTGGCCTGCAAATAATATTCTACAAATGTAAGGAAATGTGCTTGTTTGGTGCAGCCTGCAACAAAACTCACGATTATTTATTTCACTGGGAAAAGAAATGCAAAAGTTCCCACTGAAAACACGATTCATGTCACATTTGCAGCGTCTCTCGAAACAATCTGATTATTTCTGAAGTTTGTTCAGCCCTAAACCGACCCCCTGCTTCGTGTTTACACAAGCGCTCGCATGCATGCCGGGAACGGTCATGTGATGTGGTTTTTGAGGCATGTCAGTTCGGATGGAAACATTTCCAAAAGCGTGAACGCGATCGTGTGGACGGAGATCATTTTCATTTTGAGGAGTTTGCAGACAGAGATTCCTTTTTTGAATCTTTCCTGTGATGCAGCAGAAGTTTTTTAAACTTTACATTGCATGCAGCAAATGTCAAGGCCTAATTTAAGTTATTTTTAGCTTAGAACGAGCCCTTGTTATGTACATAGTAGGAAAATATGCAGCATGGCCCGGCGTTTCTAAAAATGAACACTTTTTGAATTCTTACGTCAACGTGGCAGCTTTTTGTAGTTTCTCCTACGAACGGGGAAAAGGGAAGGATGAAGAAAGTTACAACTGACTCTTACGAGGCACTAAATTCTACACACGGGACTCTTTTTTTTTAACAAATGTACTTTTTGTCTTTATTATTTTTAGTAGAGCAGTGGAGACAGACAGGAAGAGGGAGGAGAGACCTGCAGCAAAGGGCCATGAGCGGTATTTGAACTCACAACCGCTGCGACAGGGAGCTACAGCCCCTGTTCACGGGAGACCGTCTTATCCGGTTGAGCTACCGGGGCTCCCTACTCACTGGACTTCTAAGTAAATGAGCTTTACAAGTTCTCGTAGGGGGATTTTGTTACCTTGTGAAAGAGCCGCGCTCGCTGTGTCTTCCAAGTTCATTGTCGTAGAGACATTGAATTTACTGAACTTGACTACGGTTATGGACAGATGGTAGCTGCTCACTCTGCATCCATCTCCAGGTGGGGGTCCCCCCGCCCCTCCCCATTGTTGTTCTGGGTTTACACCGATGATACCTCCCACCAGGCTCGGCCCACAAGCTACGCACCGGGCTTATTGTTGTAAGATCGTGCTTTCACATGAAAGTGGGTGCTGGCAATATGAGAAACAGGCCAGAAGTTGTTGTTGTTGTGTGTGTGCGCTGAGATGATGAATGAGGAGGATGGAGGATCTGCCACATTCACATGGTGATCAGCCAGTCATCAGCCATTGTCCAGATCTGCGTTTTTGCAAGATTAGTGAGAAAAATTGTAGCCCGGTCATGTCAGCTGTATGACAGCCAGATGAATGTGGGTTGAGATTTAGAGGATTCAAAAGGCTTGTGAGAGAATCTCCATGGAAAGCTAAGGTTGACGTTATTTTATATATTCTCGGAAAATCTTGCAAAAAGACAACATTGTTTTAGTCCACCTCGTAGTACTTTGTGACTTTCCCATCTCTCTGTGGCTCTCGGCATCAGAGCTCAAATATTGTTTCGTTTAAAAAGAAGAATCCAGGGCTAACTTCATAACACAGGAGTAGGTACAGCATTACAGTTATCCTACCACTGATACAAGCTCTGGATTACTGACTAAAAATAAACGATAGAGTTCCTGTTCATCGTAACCAACAATGGAACTTTTCTAACAGTTTTTTTTTGGAGCATTTCATTGTTGGGTTTTAACATCTCAAGGAGCTAATTAGCAAGTGTTTGGTATTTTTTACCTCATAATTGATTTTTGTTGAGTTTGACAGTAATTACATTCATTTGCGTGGGAAGATACAGCGCTTAACAAACTTATTAGACCACCACCCAATGCAAGGTTTACGCCTCAGCTGCCCTGAATTAACGGCATTGGTAATTACTCAAGTCATTTTTCATGTTTCTGTAATGGTTAATACACCAGTATGTAGAAGTTGTTTAATCAAAATTATGTTTTTAATGCTAGAATATAATTATTATTGTTATCCAGGAATTTTCAGATTATTGTTTTACAAAAAAATGAAAAAATAGTAAAGCACATTATTATTTCCTGACTAAAATGTTAAATAATAGTTGTTTATTTGCATTTCTGAACAGAAAAAATAGTTTTAGTGGTTGAATGTTGTGCTTGATTGATTTATGCCTTCTCAGAGAAGCCCAGTGGCTCAGATTTGGGTATAAAAAGGTGAATTCAGTTTGAAATTCCTCATTTCTGTTGAAAATGGTAAAATGTGGAGAGTGAATTAAGGCACTTCATGATGCTGGATGGTCTAAATACACACACACACATACAGTGCTCAATAAATTTGTTAAGCGCTACATTTGTAATTAAATAGTAATTATTAATTATGAGATAGGCTTCTTTTTTTAATAGGTTTTTTGTTTTAATTTATCTTCATTGTCTGGCATTGTCCAAGTTTATTAGTGAAAAAGGCGCGGCACAGAAATGTGACAATAAAACAAACAAAAAGTCTGAAAAAGAACTAAAATACACATGAGCACCATTTGTTGAACCGTGCAGCTGCTCTGGACAGTTTATTGCCTTAACATGACTTGCTATTCTTTATCCGTCATACGCGCTTGTATAAATCATACAACAAAACTTTTTTCTTCTAAAAAGCACTCAGCACATGTTGGTTGTGTTGCTGTGATGCGTCAGCCAGCTGCTTCGTCACGCTGCCTATTGACACAGGAAGTTACAAGTGGCTACAACGGGGGGAAAAAAAAGCTCTCAACCTTTCAGCTTGTCTCTATGTGGTTAAGCAGGTGACAACAACGCAGTGCAACTGTTGCACTGTTTAATGTGAAAAAAGGCACGCCTTGTTGAGGGTGGAGAATAAATTATTTAGCCCCGGAGTAAATGTCTGTTTGAGTGTTTTTACTATCAGGACTCATGCGAACCACTTGCACGGTTTAATTCTGATCTTGAATGAAAAGAAAAAATATTGCTGGCTCGGTTGTGTTGAGCAAAAAGGAGGGGGGGGGGGAAGAAAGGGGGCCGCTTTCAAAGCTACTGTAATTAATCCCAAGCATCAGTCAGACTATTCTCATTAATAATGCATTTCTTAGCAGCAGTACTGACATAGGGAGTGGATTCAAGTCTTTATTCAGAGATTCGGCAACAATGCCAGGCAACCCTCGGAGCCAATCTGCTTTACTCGAAAGCCAGCCACTAAGAAAACCATGTTTCACTGCTCAGCCATGCCCCATGTTTCCAAACAATGGTGATTAAAATGCATTTAGAGCTAAGACTCCATGCCACTCCATAATCTGCCTTCCGAACAGAGTCAAAACACACTGCGCTCAAAGGGGTCAAGGTCTTTGCCAGATTCTTCTTGCTCTCAAGTTATTCTTTTACCTTTTTTTTTCTTTCTACTTCCTTTTCTGTTTCTCATTTGCTCACTGAACTGCAAAGCTACTGAAAGATTCCATTTGGAGGACTGATTTACTTTCTGAGGTCTTAAAAAAACGCTGTCGCTGTGTCTTCGGGTCCAGATTCAGATTCAGACGCCGCTATGTTGCTGATATACAGTCAATCATTACAACGAGTTTACCACGATTTGCATTTTACATGCTGCCTCAGCCAGACGCAGCACCAAACTACATGAATATATTACCAAACAGAGGAGTTAAGGTTACAGCAAGTGGAGGGTATTTTTGCAGAGTTGGGGCTTTTAGTGGTGGAAGAAGTGCTCAGATTCTTAACACGACTTAAGCTGAAGAAGCTAATCAACCCCTGTGACTCATTTCTCTTCAACAAATCAAATGTAAATAATACCAATGCACCTCGTGGATGTTTCTAGATGTACTCATTTTAGCTCATTCTTGACACCAAAACATGTATTTTTCCTCCCTAAATGCACAGAAATCTCTCCTGTATCCTGGGAATAATTAATCTTAAAAGCAGACAAAGTGCAGTGGCTAGTCATCAATGTGCTGCTTAAGTTATTTTTCAACCATTTGCACATTTGGCACGTCTTCATTAGTCACTCCCGAACTGAGACTTACTGGCTAAAATCCATTAACCGCTACAGGAGTTTCTGTCATGGTGGCCCATTACCAGCTTTCGGCCACACAAACACTGAAAATCACTTTCTGCTTGCACAACAATCAAAACTCTCAACACAAGTGAAGTAACAATCACAAAACTACTCCTTGAATAATGCGGACATTAACTTTCCCATGGTCTTTTGTGACTGCCGACATGGAAGTCTGATCGACCCCCCCCTTCTCGGGTCGCTACCGCAGCAGTCTTACAGCAAATCGACAAAACATTTCTTCGACTTGCATCTTCTGCTTTATCAGGTGATATATTTCTAATTAGTTAAATTATTAACAGCAATTGTTTGATCAAAATGCAAAGTTGTTACTGATGAAAACTAAACGATTTTGTTGACTTAATGAATGAAAAATGAATTTGACCATTTTTTGTTAGAAGACTGAAACTAAAGTAACCCAAAAAACCTCAAAGTCATCTGAAAAATATTGTTTTATAAAATGTCCCATGATGCACTTTCACGGCCAGAAGAAAAAGCTGCTCCTACAAAGAAGCAAGCTTGATGGCAAACTTTCCTTTAAAGACAGTACAACAGTATGTCACTGTGAGGGCACTGGTGTGTGTGTGTGTGTACCTAAGCATTATGTTCCAGTCCATGCGGATCAGTTTGAGATTCTGTTTGTCTTTCGCTGGTCTGAGCGCAGCCAAAACCATGTGGGCAGGCAGCAGGGTCTCTGTGGAGCTGCAGCGGTTTGGCTTTGATGGGGATGTTTGCTTCCACAGCGGCCTTTCTTACATTCACATACGGCTTCTTTTTTCTTTTTTTTTTTTTCAGGCCAGTGTTTTGTTCTGGGTGGTTTTTGTTTCTTTTCAGTCAGTTTGGTTGTTTTCTCTGTCTGTTCATTTCTGCCCGTTCTCTTGCTTTGCTTCCTTTCTCTCTCTCTCGCACTTTTATTATCACACACAAACACACTCCTTTGTGTTTCTTGCCCCTTCAGTCACTGTTTTTTTTTACACCCATCTCTCCCTTGGTTAAACCCTCTAGTTTGATCAATCATTGATGATCCCAGGTGTCCTGAGACCTCAGGGGAAATCCTGATTGGCTACGCAGTCCCTATGTAGACACCCCACCCCACCCCATCACACACACACACACACACACCTGCAGGCCTCTCACACATCCCCTCCTCGCTTCTCAAGATTAGACTTAAACCTTATCCTCACCCTCTCCCCCGATCGCTCTCTCTCCTTCGCCGTTTCTCACCTCGCTCTCTCCTCTCTTTTCTCCCCACTGGACGTCGGAGAGCCAGCTTCGATTAAAGAAGCAGTGGGGTTCCCTAAGCCATTAGCCATATTAGTGTTGGGTCCATGCCTGTGCCCCCCTCTCGAACAAAGACCCCTGAATTCTTCCTGGAGCAGTTTGGTTGGCATTTGTCTAGATCTGCTGATTTGTAGCCACACAGCCTCTTGGAGGCACAGTGGGCGGCAGTAGCAGCATGGCGGTCTCATAATGTAGCGCATTGTCTCTGGCGCTCCCGTCATATTAAATTATGCCTTAATGTGTGTCAGAGAAAGCATTCTGATTAGGGTTTCACCACAGTGGACCCCCCAGGTCTGGACCTCGCCACAGTCGGTATCACCACAGCTGATTCTCACAATAGGCCACTACCGTTGTTGGTCATTGATCGAAAAAGATGACAACCGAATGAAAAGAGCATTGGCCATGTGATTAATGACATCTAGAATCCTCTCCGTGGCTTCGCGAGGCTCTTATCGTATGCTTAACCTTTGGCAATGATTCCTTTGTCCTCAGATCACAATCGCACACCTCAGGCCTTCAACGCAGCCGGACTCCACTCATCAATCATCTTTGATTTTCTGCCTCCGAGTCAGATAGTGGGGTAATGTCTGCGAGTATAGACGGTGTGTGTGTGTGTGGGTGTGTGTGTGTTGGTTGCACGACTCTCCCTGTTCCTGAGCAAGATGGAGAGAGCACAGTCTATTAAGCATTTGACAATTGAAGACCTCCCACTCTAAAAGACGTGCTCAGATTGTCCTCTCTCCCAATCCCAGGAAGCTAAAGGGGTGGACAAAGGCGTGTCTCCGGAGGGGAGGGGAAGGGGTGTGGAGGGGGTCCATTTTCTTTCTAATGAAGCTGTCCGTCACACGGCTTGTTGACAGAAGGCCAGGATATCACTCCCACCTGCCCACACTCCACAGCCACCAGTTCGGAAGTAAATGAGCTGAAGTCGTTTTTGAATCAAATAGGGAAACGGAACAGGATCCGATCAAAATATTATGATTGGATGTGGCGCTGCATGTCCTGTTTGGCTGCTTATTCACCAGTGAGGTATTTTCCAGCTAAATCCCGCTACGAGCTTCATACTGAATGTTGTATTGTTTACTGGAGTGCAAAATCAGTTTTCTGGTAATATTTCAACAAATGTGTGACTACATTATTATTCTAGTGTCCTTCATTATTAATTAACTCGTACAGAGCCCACAGTCAGAGTGTGAACTCATCACATGAATCATACATCTTTGATTGTCCTCACAGATGCCTTAATTAGAAGGTGACAACATCACATGACACTTGCCTTTGATGATGTTTCCTGGTAGCCAAAGGCCCGCTAAGGATCCCAAAAGACCCTCAAAGCAACAACCCTTCATCCGATCTACTTTCAACTCAACGTTGATAGTCTCTTAGCTCCATCCTGCTGTGATTAGTCGACATAAATGATGACGTTGGCGCTAAAATTGTATTGACGTTAACATTTTTTGCCTTGTAACACTTGGCATACAATATAATGCCAAGTGCAACACAATCCGTAGCCTCACAGATCTGAACTGAACCAGTTTCTGTATGGCTCTTATCAGAATGCTTAAGCCAAAGGTTCGGCTTAAGACCCCAAACAGAGGTCAAAAATGGCCGTCGCCCATCCAGTCAAAGTCGACACTGCGCTTCTGTTGGTTCTTGGCAGTGCACTCGCAAAGTTTGGAATGTATTCGATGTAAGGTAGTCGAGAAGAACAGGCACACAGAGATTCCTTTATTTATCAGTGAGATACAACTGAGCCTGTTTACTGGTGGTTTGCTGGAATTGCTGACTTGGAACTGACTGATGATCTTGTTTTTTTGCTTCTTTAGGGGTCTGAAACTGAAATCACGAGAACCACAATTGTCCTTACAACAGCTTACGAGAGTAACTAGTGGGAATGTAGACTCTTCAATGTGTTGTCTAATCACATAGGAAATCAAATGCATTCATAGTTGCTCCAAACAGCATCACTTCTTACGTATAGATGGGAGAAAAGGTGTTTAAACCATGTCTTACTTGTTCACCTCTAATGCCTGGTCCATCACTGCAAGAATTGGATGTTAAAGTCAGAACTTTTGCTTCAGAAAGTTACAAAACTGTCTGATGCAGGCAAAATATAAAGGTGAATGGGGTTTCCTGGGCTATTTTGACGAAGTATACTGGTGCCTTATTGTGTTGGTTGATGTCTGTTTTTTATGGTTTCTGACACAATATTGACAATTCAACATCAATTTTTTATGCTAAAATTATGCTTCCTCAGGGGTTGTATCGCTCTAAATACATTTCAGTACGGATCGATGACGAGCATCAATGTTACATGACTAAATGGGGTGCTTGGTCCACTTATAAGCATATACACTTCATGACACCTTTGTCAGTCAGCGCAGCTTGATCAATTTTATAGATTTCTTTCCACTTAAATGCTTGTTTTCAGCTGTCTTTTGTCAGCGTTCACGAGAGCGTTAGGATTTTAAAGCTGTTTAACCAGCCGCTTCTACCACACTGAGACCAGGAAGTACCCACCAGTAGCCACCCAATGAGCAAAAAAAAAAAAAACCTGTAGGACTTTAGAGTGCAATCCTGAATGAAATGTGAATTAGGAACGCCTGTCACTGGTCCCTTTTTAGGGGCTTCAGGGGGATTATGTCAGCATGGGTGCCCTGGCTGCAGATGAAACACGTCTGGGATGAAAGTAGGCTGTCTTTGCGTGCATACACAACGAGGTGAGTGTGCTTAGCGAGGCTTAGCGTTGTTTTGTTATTTTTCTTGTGGTTTAGTAGTCAGGTAGCACCCAACAAGCAAATACGTAGACGCAAATCCTACCAGAAGGAAAAGGTTTTGTCCATTTGTCTCAGTGTGAAACTTTTTAGTATAAGAATAGTTGACTTCTGGGCTGACACACATCCACAAACGCCTTAAAGGATGCAACTGCCATGCTGATATTTGACACACAGAGAAGTCAGCGTGAAAATGGAAATGACCCGACTCTTCCTTAAGGCCACCAGTAGGGTTGCAAGTTCAGGTCACCACTCTCAGCTCTGCTAACAATGCCTAAAGCTCAGGAGAACACAAAGAGTGTATTACAATCTAGGGAACTACACAAATGATTGTGCATCCAAATGATTTTATCTTCACATCCGTTCACATTTTGGTTTGATTGTAAAGAGACAAATGACCCAATCTCACCTCTGAAGTATGTTTTCTCTCGTTAATGAGGAATGATGTAACGATATAACGCTGCAGGACAACAGCAACAAAGAATCCCTGACTCAACATTTAGAAAATGCATGGCATCCAGATAGGCGCCTGAGATACCAGGCAGGGTGGGTAGGGGGGGGCAACGGAGAGGGAGGGACAGGCGGGAGGATATGCTGAGACGTGTGAGACAGAAGGAGACGCAGGACTGGCTCCACTTAGCATGTTATGAGTCAAGGGTTTGCCAGAGGTCATGAGCGGCATGAATAAAACAAATCATGTTCTCGCATCCCTCTTCCCAACTCAAACGTCCAACAATAAGTTCCTCTGGGAACGAGCGAGGCTTTCTTCAGGCTTATTCTGGGCCCTTTGAGAAGACACACTGCATGTTTCATAACCATAAAACTTATTAAACTGGAGGTTGGGCAGAAAGCAGACCAGATTTTCTATCCTCCGTCCAGGCATTCTAGCAATTACACTCTGGTTCACCGTGGATTGCTCTTGTGGCTGGATGTGGCACTTTTTTTTTTTTTCATTGTCAGCTCTGTATTTCAATAATCCAGGAGAAAATCAGGTTTCATGTCACCCAGAGGCCTCTAAATCATAAAATGATTATCCTGAACATGTGTCACGCCAAAAAAAAAAAAAAGAGAGAGAGAGAGAGAAAGAAGACCAATGACTGGACTGAGAAAGAGGCAGAGGAGAGCTCAAGTGTAGTTCGTCCACAGACAGTGTGACAAGCTGATTAAAATGCCCACAGACTGTTAGAGCTAGACCTCCACTCTCTATTCACTGGACCCAGGCACGTCGTCACGACAACGAAGGACGACAAAGGACTTTCTCAGGCTATTGAGTGCTGTGAAAGAAGAGGCAGCCGTGTGTGTGTGTGTGTGTGTGTGTGTGTGTGTGTGTGTGTGTGTGACTTGGAGTGGAGATGTGGCTGTACAAGCCGTAGGTGGTAATGTATGCAGACCATCCACAAACAAATGAATACGCATGCACGTCCCACTGCCGCCTCCCTCGCATTCTGCCACACAATGACCATACCAGCGCGTCCTCGATGACGTGATGCTTCGTCCCAGCATATGGCCGGTCTGAATTCAAACCCTAAAACTGGCACAGAGATGCTTTTTTGCGCTCGCTTTGTCTTTTTGAAGACAAAATGCGAAAGCGTTTTTTGTGTCTGTGTGTGTGTGTGTGTGTGTGTGTGTGCAATTACTATGGTAATGGTTTTAGAGTGAATGAAACAGATCCAGTATATTGCGTAGTTCTGGCTTTTAGACCTCAAACACAAACACGTCTTATAAATAGAATGCTTGTTGTACATTAGACGACTACATTTAAAGACACACTTTTGCGGTGGTCACACTGAACATGTAACATATGCGGACCATCGGTGGAGCAGCTGTTGCAACATTATACTTCCATTATAATCAATGACAGTGGTCGTGTGAGCAGAGCAGCAGTGGTGCGTACACGCCCTCTGTCTTGTTCTTTGCATATTGTAACTGTACATGTAGTCTGCTTCAAACTTTGTGGATGCACCGCTTAGGAACTCGAGGAAGTGCAGCGTTGGAGAATGGTGGCTGTTTTGGGTCTGGCTGCCTGTCGGAGCCACTTCATCAAAGGCAAGAGGTCCTGCACTTACTGATGAGAGTGACAGTGGCAGAACTAGTATCAACAATCATCACACAATCCAGCTATGGGTTAAACCCTCCAAACCTTAAAGAGTTCCTTTGTTGCTTCTGTCACATATTTATGGACGTGGGCCCATTGTTCCGTTGCAGGATAAAGTTCTGCACCTCTGTGGAAGCATCGCAACCATGGCTGGAAGTAGAGAAATCGGCAAAAAAACAGATTCCAAAATGTCTGTTGTACAGTATAGTCTTATTGCGCAACATTGTAGTGCACATGCCATAAATGGCAAAACTAAGAAAATAAAACAGCACCTGAATTTCTATGATTCTTATTTTACAACAATTGAAAAAAAACAATCCCTGAAACAATCATATTTTTTGAAATGCCCACAGGTGTTCTTAATTTTTTGATTTGTTTGAATGTCTTCTATTTGCTCTGTGTAAACATAACATGCAGTTCAAGCTCAGTACATTTGAGACATCACGTATTTTTTTGTCCCAGCTGAGTCATTGATCTCTTTCTTAAGTTTTCTGTTTTTACAGAATCACAAATGGTTCATTTCTGGTGAATTTTGTGATGAAGCGTAGAGAATAAAGTGATTTTGATGCTTCGATTTAGTTCATTTTCCCGATGGAACAGTGAATCACTGATGAGTGGAGGGTGGTCAAGGATTGTTGGAAAGAAGACAATCCAGTCATTGTTTCTGTTGTTGAAAGTGGTGAAACTTAGGCCTTTCTTAAGATAACATGCGTTTCATAATGGCTGTTAATTTTTAAAACCTCTGCTGCCCTTTCATAATGCTATTACATAAAGGGTGTGCATGTTTTATACACGTGTACTGATCCTGTTGAAATAATGGAACTATAATTAAGTAATGAGTCACATTTATTTTGAAAGAACTTGCCTGTTCACTGTCACATTTGCTTTTAATTTAACCCAACATTCCTGTTTTGTTTTTTTTCAGTACAGGGTATTAACCTCGATAAGACTTTATGTTCTCTAAGCAAACATAAGCTACTGTACTTTGAGATATTTTTGAACAAGAGCAACAAGTTTTTGCGTTGTCATCCGTTGCCTGCCCTTTTTCTCACGTTGTCATTCCCATTGTGGCCGACTGGCTGACGCTCCTTCGGGAGGCCAGAGAGCTGAGGTCTATAATTGTGGCAGGATTTGTTGGCTGCTGTCCGCGCTGTTGTGGTCCAACTCTGTCAGCAGAAGCTCTTTCTAAGGATCTGACTACTGGCCACTTAACACACTCTCTGTCACACACACACACACACAAGATATCAAAAGCACACAACCTGCAGTCGCTCACGAAGGCAAATACATTTCTCACTATTATTATCTTAATTTAACAGCATGGTCCTGTTTCAGTTTTGGGTTCACAAAGTACCATTTGAGGGAAGCTGCGCTCTGAAGACCGCGTATTCCCATCATGCTATATTCAAACATGCACTTTCAGATTTATGACAGACATACTTATTAAGTGGCCATATTTTACTACCCTCTAGGGCCGCTCGGGTCCTGCAGCCGTTTGCCTTTCCCTGGTTTAAAAGTTAAATCGAGCCTCAGCTGCTATTGTCAATCATTCTCCTGCCCTCGCACCCTCTCCGTCTCATTAAGTCCATCTACCCCCTGCTTCCTCTTGACTGCTCTTTGATCCTGCTGCCTGTTGAATGTTGAACTGAAGAATTACAGCACCATCCGTTCCAGTCTGTCATATTTCCATGACAGCACGAGGCGCCCCCTCTTCCCCACCTCGTCGGGTCAGCAGGTCAAAGGCTTTGTTGTCACGTGCTCAGACGAACCAGCTTCACCTTCACTCCCACGGAAACTCTCATTCTGCTCTCCTCTGAGGTTGCTATAAATTATGTGTATGTATGTGAAGTATTTTTTCTTGAAATCTTTGGTCTGTCATACATTTGCTGTTGATGTTGCCTAGCAACAGGGGCTCCACCTAAAGGTAGCCAAAGAGCACAGTGAGTACCCCATAAAGACCCCAAAAACCACCACTGTTCATATGATCTACTTCAAACTCTACACTGCACTTCCTCTGGTCCTCAGTAACCTATCAGCCAAGTTTGAAGAAGATGAGATGTGTGGTTGAGGAGATATGTGAAGAGAAGACAGACACACACACACAGATTCCTTGAATTCAATTCAGTTCAGTTTCATTTATACAAGGCAATTCATAACATAAGTCGTCTCTGGTCAAGATCTTTCTTGACAATATTATATTGTGAAGAGGAAGCCCACGAATCCATTTGAGCAAGCACATGGCAACAGTTGGAATTATTATATAATTAAAACAAATTAAAAGTGTAAGTAGTAGAATATCTATAGTATGTAGATAAATAGTCTGCACTTGTATCACGTCTTTCTATCATAGTGGTACTCAAAGCGCTTTACACTGTTTTCTCGCACACATTCATACACCAGTGGCAACAGAGCTGCCATGCAAGGTGCTGTTTGCCATTGGGAGCAACTTCGGGTTCAGTGTCTTGCCCAAGGACACTTGGACTGAGGAGGGGTGGGGGTAGAACCACCAACATTGTGATTAGAGGACAATCGCTCTACCACCTGAGCCACAGCCGCCCAGAGTCATTATTTTTTTTACAGTATTGCTAACCTCTGGGTAAAATTGTTGTACATGTTGATTCCTTTTTTTTTCAGTTTTTATAAAATTAGTAACCAAAGAAACTCTGCTTTTAAAACTGCATCACACTGCGCAAGAGAGATTTTTGAGTTCTTTCTCCTTGTAGTCGTGGTTGTGCTGTTTCCACAGTGGTACAGGACTTTATATTTAGTAAATAATGAGTCCACAGTGAGTGAAAATGTGAGCAGAGAGTGCCTAGTAAACTGCTTGAGGCTAAATAATGTTTCTTATTGATGAGCTGAGCTTTAATCATAATGGTTCGTAGCCTTTCTCGCATGTTGGCATGTCTTAGTAGGAAAAGCACAGATGTTAACAAATCACATAAATAATGGCTATGTTCCCTCCAGTGTTTCATTCCAAGTCACTTTTGTTGCAGTGTCTACTGCGGATGCCTGTTTGATTATTCAATATTAAACACCTTTGCGATCCGTAAAAATTAAGTAGATTATTTCCTCCTTTTCACTCCGGCACATTTGGCAGCCGCTGTAGTATCATGAATGGCCTTTGCTGATAGCCCACTTTGTTAATAGGCTGGTGTGGTGAACGATGATTATGTGTCGACTGGAGATAATGGGAGCTCATTCGCAGTAGATTATAGCAAATGAAAGCCCGTTGATCTTACAGTGGACCTGAGGTCGTGCGTGACACGCTGTACCAAGCAGCTCGGCTTAACACCTGCTTTTCCCAGGGAGAGCGCTACTGTCTCCGGGGTGAAAGGATCCTGTCATAAAACGGGCTGAGTGTGTGTGCGAGCGTGGGCGTGTGCGCATGATGGACGTTGGTGTGTGTGTGTGTGTGTGTGTGTAGACTCTCTTTTAAGGGAAGTGGCTTTTATCCTGTGTCCGTTCAGCGCGGCCACTTGGTCCGAGAGCCGTGAAAGGGACACTATTCCCCCCCCGGCGGCAGACAGAGAACCCCTTCAGCACACCGGAGGGACACTAGAGAGAGAGACCCTCTGTGTCTGCATGTGAACCGAGGGGAGAGAGATGGCCATTGACCCTACAGAAGGCGACGGAAATGGAGAAAGGCCAAACATGTGTTAATCTGCCTCTCATAATATTAGTGATCTAAATATGCTAATCTAACCGTCTGAGCGGAGACTCGCAACCAGCAGCTGTACTTACTGGATGTAGACGTGGGCAGGAAGTGAAACACCTCCTCATTGTTTGCAAAAGTAGCTTGGTTATGCATGAATTTTGTGACAGTTTCACAAGCACGGCCGTGTGTTTATTTAGATCTGGTCCCCAGTTGTCCTGGCAGGTAGAGGTTTTATTAGCAGAAAGCGGTCCAAGCATGTCGGACTCCCGTGGCTATAAATGTAGCTGAGCATGTCGGCCTTGTCTGTCCTCTTCTTCGGTGGTCATGTACCTCATGAGAGAACAACTCATCAGTTCAGATGTCATTTTGTTGTGTTTGGAGTTCCGAGCTTGAGCAGCTTCTTGGTGGCTTTGTCATACCAGTGAATTGTGTAATCAGTTCATTTTATTGGGAACTCAGTGACAGGATGTCTTGTAGAACAGGAAATGGTCTCATTATTTTTCTTTGAAATTATTGTTGGGTAATTGTGCCTCCAGACTAACGGAGCTTCCTTTTTGTGCCAGTTTCGTTATGAGCAAAACAACCAACGCACAATCCACAGGTTGGTGCCAAAGCTTGGTTTACAGTCATACAGTACATATCCATGGCAGAGGATTCAATCTGTAATGAAGCGTAGACGTCATCTGTTGACGACGTCACCACAACACTAGACGCGTGCATCATATGCAATCAATAACAGTTTCTTTCCGTTCTTTAATTTGTGATATGTTTTGGAGAGGTGAGCTACACTCACAGAGGTGGTGCTCCATTTCGGTAATCGCTGTAAAGCTCCTGTGTTTTTTTTTATTCAGTGTAAGAGAGCAAGACGATTGTGAGGTTTGTCTTCACTGGATGTGTGTTACTGAAAAACAGGACATTAACAGTCTCCTTCAGTGTTAGAAACTTGCAGGAGGAAACACTGCAACTGCTCTTTCAGTGAATCTGTCTCATAAACGTCACTCAAACGTATATGCCAGACTTTAACTCCTTTAAATCAATTCCGAGCATTTACTGGCAAACGCATGTGTGCCTGTTCTGTATATTCTCACTGGTAGCCTCGCTGCGTGTGGTCACTGAAGGCCCTTGCTGATCTCAAACAGACCCTTTGCTGCTTCCTCCACTCTGCTCTCTGGATAGGATCCTCAGCGCTACTGTTGCAGAGCCCCGGGGCGAGACGCCAGCCGACCCACCACAACATAACAATGCAAGGCAGAGCTCTGTGGCTCCGGGCCCAGTGTCCCCCCACTGTCTCTGCGCTGCTGACCTCACATATTTTATGGGGTCTTAGGCGTTCAGTGGGCTGTCACGGCTCATTAGTAGCTTTAGAAATGAACTTGCACAGCAGACTCTCTTAGTGATTAATAAACATGGACAGAGAGAGAAAGCGAGACGGATAGGAATGGCTAGGGCGAAAGTTCACAGATGGGACCACATTCTAAGAAGTTTATAGAGGCCTATAAATACACTTGTTGGCACACATGCATTGTACATATACTGTATACCAATACTTCTCCTTCTCTTGATTGGGATCGGCTTATTGTTCTGAGACTTTTCCACACTGACAGAACTAAAATTCCAGTTATATCCCTCATGTGTATACGTTTATTTTGCTTGCATTTACTCCATAGTTTTTATCTAACCATCCTTTACCCCCTCCCCAATCCAGTTGACAGTCTTAATGGCCTACCAGAGGTTATTTATAGGTTGCTGGACTGTGCCCCGTGGCCGAACATGCTGCATACCAGACACAACTGATGAACTCTGGAGATTGTTGGTGAACAGCATGAGAGAAACCGCCCTGCTGCTGCTGCTCTAAAGGGTGGCGCTGGTGTTTGTATTGCTACCATACACTTCCACGGCAAAGGCCAAATGTAGTGGACGTGAACTGAAAGCGCACTCTGAGCATACTACTCACACTTAAATGGATGATGATAGAAAAAGTCTCAGTCAGACCACTAAGAGCGGTCATTTATTTGATGGATGAAGTGAAAATGTTGCGAGGTCTTACATGTCAAGCGAAGTATCTCAGATTATTGGACTTCCCCTCTTGTCTTTTTTATCAACTACAGCTGTGTTTCTCATGCCTCTGTCCTTCCCCTTCCATCTCCACTTTGTCCCACACCACAGTCATCCAGTCTGATCTCATGGTACTTCGTAGGAAGGCCATCATTTCTGCTTGTTAAGAGGAAGTTCCCATGGCGATGGGGTCGCCGTAGGGCTATAAATATGTCGACCGCATCATGTTGGCCGGTCAAAGAGCAGGTGAGGACGCCTGCTTGGAGGAGCAGTGAGAATTTGTCTTGGATTGTTCCCAGGCTCTGTTACTGGCTGGATGAGGCCAAAGATGTTTTGTTGTTAGCCCCCGGTTGGCATGGTAACGGTTGTAGTTGGTTGTAACTGAACTAAATCTACTGAATTTAGGTTGATTTGCTCGAGACCGTGTCAAACTATCTCATTCCAATAATCTATAGAACAAAATGAATCTCTCTCACAGCATGGCTCAGTCTTCTTAAAGTAATTTCACTTTAGATTTCAGACTTCTGCTTCTTGAATGTGAATATTTTCGAGATTCTTTCCTCTATGACTGAATACCCTTGGGTTATCAACAAAACAAGATATCTGAGGACGCCATCTTGGGTTATGGGAAAAAGTAACCAAACTTTTTCACCATTTTGTATACCAACACATAATTATGATTTGTTGCATAATCAGACCATTCTCCAGCACTGATACAGCGCTGCGTAGAGTAGTCTGGCTGCACCTCGTTGTGGTAAAAGAGAAAAATTTCTCTGGCCTGTGTCCATTTCTTTAAACCAATCACCACTGCAGAACTAAACAATAGTGTCCCCTCATGATCGTGATGGGGAAATAGTTTCAGTGGAATATTTGGGAGGTGAGCACTGCCATTAAAATGAATAAAACCTCAAATTGTCAGCGTGCAAGCTGCTGTCTGGTGGTGGGTTCATGCAGAAAATGGGATTTTCAAAAGGTAACACATCCATAGTGGAAAGAGATGTGAGCATATTCTCATTACATTTACTAATGGAAATGCCAATCCTTGTTGAGGTTGGTGTGGTCCAACATTTATTGCAATAATTATCAAGATATTTTGGTAAAAATGTACAATTCCAACGCTCCATTGGTGCTAAATGAAATGTCGGAATCACCAAAACTGCCTGATCAACCAACCAACCATCCAAACCACCAACACTGCCCTGATTGCTATTCTTAAACAGCCTTGTGTGACTAGAATGAACTCGCATGTGACAGCCGTAGCAGATTCGTCTCAATAAAACATGAGGTTTGTTTTATATATATATTTCATAAAGAGTGTTCCTCTCTTGTCTCGGAGGACTGTGTGAATTTTCAGCCCTGTTTAACAGACTGCACCGGCCACTCCTCTTCTGATTTGCGCGCACACGCAGCCCACAGCGAAACTCAAGTCTTCTGACAGTGGGCGTGGAGGTTATTTCTTATTATACTTCTTATTCTGCTCATGAATAAGTAAAGAGGAGGTCTGAGACACACTCACCCACTTACCAGACACATGCACCTGCTCCTGGATGGCCGCTGGTTATCCACACACACACACACACACACACACATCCACACATCCACACCCACTGCCAGAGATTCCCGGTCTCCTCCTTTTTCAGCCCCCATCGTCTTTGTCCTGATTGCAGCCCCAGGGGGTAGACAGTTAGGTGAGATGGCACTGCATGTCTAATGTCTCTGCAATCTATTCACACTTCAAAGTAATGCTGCACAATATTGCATTTTTTCCCCCTAATATCACACTCTTACGGGGAGAGAGATTTTCTTTCGCCGGTATTATGCGGAGCGTTGGTGCGCGAGTAATACTTGGCAGCGCTCAGTTTCAGTGTCCTCCGTTGTCCCCCAGTTTAAGGTTTGCTCCACGCACAATAGCGCACCGGAGTTACTTATTTATTTCTGTGTGACCTTTCTCGGTGAGGTCAGTAAAAGGTCTGAGGAACCTGTTCAAATATTTAAGAGGTTTTATCTCTAATGCGAAGGCTCTCAGTGTCCACAAACCACTTTCCTCAGAGGTGTTGAGTGATGGTCGTGGAAATGGGAAATGAGAAATGTTTTGAATGCCCCGGCTGTAAGGGATACCTGTTTCCGTTCCAATCGACACATTCTACGTAGCGGGGAAGTTCTAAACACCGTTAATCACACACTGGGCGCCGTGACACTTTTGAAGAATGGCGTAATCAGAGAGTCATCTTGAAACTTGCCTGTCTGTCTCTGAGTCATGAATCAGTCTCTCACTCTGTCGCTCTTCCTTGTGTGCAGGTTATTTGTGTTGCTGCTGTTCAAAGACAGAGAGGAAAGGACTGGGATATGATTCCAGGTGACAAAGCGAAGGAAGTCTTCAGCTCAACAGAGAACATAAATGGTGAGACTCTATTCCCAGATGGGTTTTTTTTAACCTTGCAAATGGCATTTAAAGGATAGCATTGGCATTAATAACATTTTTTTCATAAATTAGGCAAATTTTATTGAAAGACTAAAATCAACAGTGTGTCAGTGTGACACTCATTACTTTCTGACTGCCTCATTCTGTCTGTTTCTGTCAGGCTCAAAGCCATTTGTTCTGTCTACTGACAAAAATCTTGAAAAATTAATGACTTTCGCTGATGTAGTTTTTAGGAAATGCCACAGTGTAAATGAGAAGACTGATCCAAAATAAACTACAGAGCCCAAAAACAATGAGCTATATCAGACTGTGGACACACAGATGGTACTTACCAGTAGGATCAATTTATTGTTGTTTTTAGTCTTTTAACCTTCTGAACCCCAAAACCTACTTGTGGATTTGACTCGCATGTTATTTTTATTAAATAGCCAAAATTACACTAATTCTCGGAGCGTCAAACCAAATCTAAGCTTAAAATTGTGATAGCCATTAAAAAAAAATCACCTTTTTCTATGTGTCTTGCTAAAAAATTGCCCTAAAAAAGCATTTGGACTGAGTGAATTCTTTAAAAAACTAAAAAGTCTGCGCTCCCCATTGCAACTGGGAATCCATTAGCTCCATTAGTGACTCAGCTGCAACCAACAGTTACATGAGAAAAACTCAGGAAGTTATCAGTTGAACCACAAGCTGGGTTCACACAGAGCAGATTGCACAAGAATGGAAATAAACTAAAAATAAAGGCAAATGTTTTATAGGTTGACTCCAGGTTTAGTCATTTTTTGTGAAATAAATAATCAAAGAGATCCAACTTTAGGTTTATTTTCTTCCTCTTTTATGTTTTATGGCATTATAACTTTGTTATGCTGCACAAAAGACCATTTTGAGTTTTCTCTAATGTGCTGTTTCAGTAGATGACTTTATATTGTAGTGAAAAATAACTACATAGTAAGTAAAAATATAATAGGAGCAGAAATTGCCCATAAAGTGCTTGCGGTTTAGAGGGTAAATGTATTTGCTGTCAGAGGAAAGATAGAAACAATTACCAGAGCTGTCCTTTAAAAAGACAAAAATGTCAAATGTGGTTATAATAATAGGAGCTTACAAGAAAAAAAAAAGGAGCATTTTCTTGCTTCCTTAAGTTCTCAACATTATTCTCAGCTCAGATCTAAGCTCTCTAAAACTCTTAAACTTGGACTGTGCTCAACTATATGGAAGCGGATTTTAGCTTTTAAATGTTGATGTTTAACCTCAAACATCTGCTTGTGTAGGCAGAGGCCTTATAGACAAGTCTTACTACTCTGCACCCATCTTGGTAACACCCACAAGCAGTTATTTTGAGCTAACAACACCAGGCCTTATCTCTATGACTGGGGAGAGAAGCAGAACTGCAGTTCCACTGGTCACTGGGACATAAAACTGCAAGAATAGAATCAGCAAAAGAACTAAAAACTGCTTTAATAGTTTTGTTTTAAAAAGCATTTTTCTCCACAGGTATACTTTTACTAAGCATGCACACAGATTCATGACACTACGTTTGCATCAGTGCAACAACATGATGAGCTAGATGTTTCCTTCTGTGGCTGTTACAAAGCAGATAATTGGCTTTTTGCTGAGAATTATGGAATTTTCCCATCAGTTTCTAATCAGGATCTTTTAAATGGCAAATCTTCCACCTATAACTTCTCTGGTGCAGGTCTCTAACCTTGTTTGTTTCTCTTCAGAGTATTTGCCATGCTACATGGGAAGGCTCTAAACTCCACCCTGGTCTTGCTCCTCATCCTCACCTTTGCCACTGCCCACGGTCGCTCCTACCCACGCTTTTCACGTAATGACACTGATTTCCAGCACCTTGTGCTTCACCCGGACCCCTCTGTGGGGACGGTGTACGTGGGGGCCAGGAACCACCTCTTCCAGTTGGATGGATCAGATGGACTTCGGCTGGAGCAAGAGGAGGCGACCGGTCCGGTGAGCGACAGCAAAGACTGCCTTCCACCTGTCAATGAGGCCAACTGTCCCCAGGCCAGAAGAACCAGTAACCACAACAAATTACTGCTGGTGGATCCAGCAGCGTTGGAGTTGATCACCTGTGGCAGCGTGCACCAGGGCACATGCCAGAAACGCAGCTTGGCATCGATCAAAAAGGTTCTCTTCTCCACTGAGAGGCCCGTGGATACACAGTATGTTGCAGCCAATGATCCATCAGTGTCAACTGTGGGGCTGGTGGTTGGGCTTCATGGCGGGAAAAGAACTGTGATGTATGTGGGTCGGGGGTATACTGCCAGCCACCCGCCCATCTCCACTCGCCACCTTTCATCAGAACCCATCTTTTCCTACGAGGAGACAGCTAAGCTAGCTGTGGCTGGGCGTCTGTCGGAATATGACCATCATTTTGTGACAGCGTTCACACGGCGCTCGTACGTGTACTTCTTGTTTTACCGTCGTGACATCAAGTCAGTATCGAGGGAGTACCGGACCTATGCCGCCCGAGTCTGCCTGGAGGACACCTCCTACTATTCATATGTGGAAATTCCTCTTGTCTGCCGATCAAAATCCTCTCCTTCCAGGACTTATAATCTTCTCCAGGCAGCCCAGGTACTAATGTGTGTTGAGTCAAAACATTGTGACCACCCCTGCATAATTTTGTGTTGATCCTTCTCGTGCCACTATAGCAGAACCAACCAGGCAAGGCATAAACTGTGCAAGATCTCTGAAGGTGCCCTGTGGTGTCTGGCACTAAAATGTTAGCGGTAAATCCGAGTTCTATCATTTGTTAAGGGTAGCCACCACAAATCAGACTTGTTCCAACATATCCATCCAGTTACTGCTAAAGGGTTGCCTCACCACTGTCACCAATGACCAGGTTCACCCTACAAGCCTTGCCATTTTGGAGCCAGCCATTTAGCCATGATGATTTGGCTCTTTGCCATTTCTCCTGCATTTACACCCTGAGAATCGAGTGCTTGGTCACCATCTAGTATATCCAGGACATGCAGTATTATTGCAAGCTAGTCAATGTTATTAGCTTCATCTTTAATTGGTCATAATTTTTTTTTTTGGCTCATTTGTGTATATTTTACCAAATTACTTCATGGTATAAATAAATAGAAAAATTGAGGTCTGCATAGCAACAGCTCAAAATATTGATGGATTTCTTTCTCACTTCAGGGGCATTAGTTAGCATGAGTAAGTCTCAAATCTGGCTTGCATCAATGAGTTTTCATCAAGCTTACACTGTGTTTAACTTCCCGTGTTTTCCCCCCACGCCTTTGTTGCAACAGGTGGGACAAGGTGCAGGCCTGCAAGGCGAGGATCTGCTGGGAGTCTTCTCCACCCGCATCAGTTCCACAAACAACAACCCCACAGATGCCTCGGCTCTGTGCGTTTTCCCTCTGGATGAGCTAGACAGACACATCGACTCCACCCGTGACCTCTGTTACACCCAAGATGGGCGGGTGGAGGGAAGAGGAGAAGTGGCCTATATAGAGTATGAGGTCAAGTCCAGCTGTGCCAACCTGCCCCTGGTAAGGATACAGGAGATGGAAGCAAGGGGAGGCGGTAAATGTTTTGGGGATAAAACGTCAACCTGGCGTTGAGGCTGTTTTTCCCTCCGGAATAAGAAAAGCATTTGAATCTGTCAATTACAGACCAATAGGAGCCTTTCGAAGGACTCTTTCTCCCAGAGAGGATTATGTTCTCTGCTTTGCAGTGCTCTGTGCTTGTTATAGCTTTGATACAGGCCTTATGGCAGATACATTAAAGCTATATATCATTAGGCCTTGTTCCTTGATGTCTACCTGTACATCAAGTACATCAAGTATATTGACTCGGTTGACTTAAGTGTTCTGAGGAAGTCAAAACAGATATATCGTACAGCCAGCAACAAGGATTGACCAGAATGGCAAAATTAAGCTGAGCAACAGGAAGAGGTATTGGCTGTAGATAATGGATGGATGGAAGTCTAGTAATGAGGCCCTTGTTTAGAAGCCCTGAGCTCCCAGATGCTCAAGGAATAGCTTTGCCCAGCTGCAGCCATCCAAGGATCCCCTCCGCTGCCCTGCTGCCAGCCCTCAGAACCGTTTAATGGGATCGTTAGGGATCAATAAACCAAACTAACCCTGAATCATCTGTGCTGCTGCTTAATGAGCTCTGACAAGGAAGGATAGGAGCTCCTTTGAAACCTACGGAAATAGGAGGACAGAGAGTGAGTGAGAGAAAGGGGGAGGATGCAGAAAATATGGGAGTAGAAAGACTGCAGCACCAAGAGCGACAGGGAGAAAGACGAGTCTAGGGGAAGAAAATGAGACAGAAAGAAAAGAGATGAATGAAGGAAGAGGAAGATGCATTAGATCACAGTTCCCTGCCAACAGCGATAAGCCATCTTATTTTCTTAATAAACAAACTCTGAGTGGGCTAAAAAAAGACGTTCCATTCTACCTCCTCCTTCAGGGCCAATTATCTAGAGCCAGAGCTTGGAGACTAACTGCAAAGCAGGATTTGGAGTGGTTGCTTTGCAAAACCAAAAGAGCGAGTTGGTTGCCTCTGACTGAGTCCGCTTTAATCTATGGTGCAATCCTCTTACGATGAATTAAGAGGATTCAAAGGCTCTGAGGCAACAGTAGGAACATGAACTTGTTTGTGTGAAGCTTTAAGGTTTTTTGGCACAAGTTAAATTAAAAACAGAAAAAAAAAAACAATCATGTGGAATGTGATGAACATAAACCAGTGAATGTCCCAAAATGACAGCAGTAAACCACTGGTAGAGTGTTTTTTAAGGACAAACCAAACTTTCTGTCCCACCATATGTTGTAGAACACCCTGAAGGCCTATCCCTGCGGCTCTGACCACACCCCAAGTCCAATGGCAAGCCGGGCACCGCTGGAAGCTAAAGCAGCGTGGCACACTTCAGCCGCCCGTCTCACTGCTGTGGCCGTCAGTGTCAGAGAGGGACACAGCATCGCCTTCCTGGGAGATTCCAAAGGAACTCTCCACAAGGTACTTTTTCGTCTTTTGCATGCTTTCATTTTCAGTTTCTGTTGGAGATCCTCCCCAACAGGCGCCTAGTGGAAGGCAGGCAGACACCCCCTGACTCATCACCAGTAGCATGGAAATATTTAGACCATTAGGTAATTACTTATGAAGCCAGCGTTGTAATTTTCCATTCACAGCAGTCACACAAGCGTTAAGGCTTAACTAATACTGTGTCCATCCAGCCCTGCCCTTTGCGGTTTTTACTGCCTGCTTGTCTATGAATCAGATCCCAGCAAAGTAAACACACCTTACACCACATAAAACATTTGAATCCGCTTTCAGGGATGTTTTTTTGTCCAAGTCTATGCCAGCACCCATATACTTTTGCACTATTATGCGACTCCAGCCTGAAAGATTCTCGTCATTCCTACACTTACAACGTTCCAACATACACAGACTAGCATACCACTGTGATCCCATGCTTAATGCTTTTGCTTTTTGTTCTGCGGGACCGCGGAGTGTGATTGTTGGACACTTGATACATTTTTGAGCTAATGTTTTAAAGCCGTGTGACGTTTTCTTTTTGATGGAATGTGTAGCCCAGAATAGCTTTTTGATTGGAGTCTCACCTTGTTTGTCGAGGTCTGAGAGCTGCTTTTTTTTTTTTTTGCACTGCAGCCCAAAAAACTGAAGCGTAGCACCACCTTTTGAACAACATCTGCATAGATGAGATAGTTACATGAAGGGATCAAGATAAGCGGATTGTAGACATAACTCTGCTGTGAGGTATTTGTCTACCAGGTCTGCTTTGCTGTGTGTCTGTGTGAAACAGTGAGCGTGAGACATAGAGCCAGACTTAGTGCTATTAGGTAGCAGATCAAAGCGGCACTCCATGTAGCCATGTGAAGTAAGCTATTGTAACTGGATTATCGTATCACAGCAGGACAAATTCCACAGCATCCAGATACAGGAATCTATATATGTGTGTGTACGTGTGTGTGTTGCAGTTACAGGCAAAAGGTGCCGATTGCTGACCCATTTTAATATTATAGTTGTATACATGCAATAGATGGTATAAAACTAGTGTCACCAACTTAATCTTTATCAGATGTAGTCAGCAAGATCTTCATAGCATCAATAGAGTTAAAGGAACAGGTCAACCTCTTTTTTAAGAAAAAAATGCTTTCTTGCTTTCTTGCCAAAACTCAGATGAGAACATCGATGCCACTCTCACGTTGGCACAATAACTGTGTGGAGCCAGAGATGTCTGAATACCATTCCAGCTTTACTACCATCACTTACGCTTAACTTAACTTGTTTCGAGCTTAATTTCTAAGTGCTGATAAAAGTTTGATGCGGTCCCAGTAAGTGTTGCACTGAAGAATTTAAATACTGCTGTGAGCTTTCTTTCGGATGCTGTTTTGCAGATGAACTCGTTGCGGTTCAGGTAGCACAACTTTTTTTTTTTACCCATACAGCTACAGTCTCACCTCCTGTCTCCCACATTCACATGTGAAGGAGGGATGGATGACTGACAACTAAGAAGTTTTACTGATGAGTCTCATGTTATGTGTTGCATTTGAGGCTGGAATATTCAGTCACAATAATGATGTTAACAAATACATTAGCGATTTAGTGATTTCCCTCCAGTTGTGATCTTGACAAGTCTTGAATAAAATCTGGAGTCCTCTTTGTCTGAGACTGAAACAAGACTGAGGACAAATATGATCAATTTAGAGAACTTCAAAAACTGCTTTTAGAATTAACTAATCTTGATTGTTACTAAACTGTCATTTGCTCAAGTTCTGAAATGATATTTACTGAGCTTCACTTTGGCTTTTGAAGAGGAAAATGTTGGCTTAGCTAATCGCCTCCTGGCTTTGGCTACAAAGCCAGCACAGAAACGTGAGACAGACATAAGTCATAAAACGTTTTATTTAACTCTTGGCCCAAAAAAGTGAATGAACGAGTTTTCCCAAAATGAGCAAGTACTCCTTTAGGATTAGGATAAGTATGCAGGGACTTAATCTACTACAAATGAATAACGGCATATCTGTCAACCTGATCTTAACCTCCCACACACTTGTTAAACAGGTGTTATTATTATATGGAGAATAAGTGCTTGCGGTATATATATATATGGATAAAAACAAACAAGATCTTGAAGGTATAGGTTCAGGTCCAGAAGCAACACTTGTATGCCCATTTGTCCATTCAAACAGGTTCTGGCTGCTGTAATTGCCCCCCCTCAAGATTGCAACACATTTTGCACACTACCAGGGCTGTGGATGTCGGCTTTCATCTCTTACAGTGAAATCACTTCACTATAGGATCTCTTCTAGGCAATATGAACGGGAGGAATAATATTAGTAACGCTTTCAGTATTCATGTGGGCATGTAAGTGTGACGATAGATTTTAAAAAATACTAAACATGACATGCAAAACAACACACACTGCATAAATATCCCTGAGCATTACGGAGCAACTTCCCATGCCATTATGTGTTGAGTGCATCCTCTTAATGGGGCAGACAAGTGATTCTCCGTTCTGTTCGCAGTGATCTCATTAACATGAGGTAACATGAGAGTTTGAAGGCCTGGGAATCACTTAAGCCAGAGGTGTCGTTCTGCGCTTCATATTAGATTTGACTGTTCGGTAATCTGATTCACGGCCACTTCTGCTGCGATCCAGCGCAAGTCTGATTTGATTTGTGTTTGAGTTGTAAGCTGAAGAAGGTATTCCTTTTCCGTAATTATTTATTTTTTTTGTCAGCTTCGCATTTTAGTCCTGCAGTGTAAGAAATATATCCCTTTTAAAAATGTCCATCCTTCCTGTTCTGGAAATACAAATCAAACGGTTGGGATACTTGTCATATATTGCACAATTTCTGAAGTATTTTCTGTTTTATTTTTTTGTAATTATCCAGGTATATCTCGGCCAAGACGGCATGGTGGAGGTATATGCGAACGCGACGATCCATCCCAACTCACCCATTAACAGTGACCTTTTACTGGATCAGAATGGAGCTCACATCTACATCATGACTAAAACTGCTGTAAGTATACAAAAAATCCAGTTGGGGCGGTTTTTGGATGGTTGTAGGTTTCGTGTGTTTTATGCTTAGAAATAGTCAACAGATGCATAAACAGCCGCAGCCTTTATGGTGAGCCTCCCCATTCAGCCGCTCACCCAGATGTCTCCATACACGAGACCGAACATGGCCTGTCATTCATTGTCACACAATTTATCGTTTGTCAGAGTTTTTCAGGCTTTTATACTTCCTCAAGCTGTGTCTCTCTCTCTCTCTCTCGCTGCAAAAAAAAAAAAAGAGTATAAAAGAACGAGAGGCAAAGAGTTTTAAAGAAAACAGAGAGGACAGCTGGCCGCTCAGGTCAGAGGTCGCTAACCCCACTGTGATAGGTACAACACTCAGCAGGAGGCGTGGGTCGGACACAACAATGGTATTGATCAGGGAAAGTGGCCTCCATTGTGTCGGCACGCTCCCTACAGAGTGTCTGTGTGGGTAGCTGTAGATGCTGATAAATGGATATGGGAAACTGTGAGTCTATACACTGAATAGCTTGTGTCAGTCCTGGATCACTGAACACCACCGTCTGAGTGTGGAGCTGATCTTTGAGTTACGCTTAACACGCATATCTCAGCGGCGGCGGCAGCAGGCTGAGCAGGGCATCGAAGGCATCCCTCTCCTTAGCAAAGCATTCCAGCTCCGCCTGGATACCAAGACATTCCAAAGCCATGTGAGATATGTACTTCCAACAGATTTCAGCGTCTACACAGCATCTCGCTTGGACGTGCGGCATCCTTATCGGTAAACCCAGTCACCCCACGAAGGAAACTCATATCGCATATTTCAGTCATTACCTAGACTTCTCGGTAACAGGTGAGGGTTGGAACATAGATTGACCGGTAAGTCGAGAGGCTCAGCGCCTTCCTTACCACAACAGTCAAATACGACACCATCATCACTGCCGACACTGCAACAGTCCGTCTGTCTACCTCATGCTCCGTTTTCATGTCTTTTGTTTGAAATTGGAAGGTTAGCTAATGTCAAGCTAACTTACGATGATTACTCAAAGAGACTCCTGATGAAAATGAATCTTTTGGCTAACTTGGATGCAATAACATCCATCCATCCATCATCTATACGCCGCTTAATCCTCACTAGGGTCGCGGGGGGGCTGGAGCCTATCCCAGCCGACTTAGGGCGAAGGCAGGGGACACCCTGGACAGGTCACCAGTCACATTCACACCTACGGACAATTTAGAATCACCAATTAACCTCAACATGTTTTTGGACTGTGTGGGAGGAAGCCGGAGAACCCGGAGAGAACCCACACTGCACGGGGAGAACATGCAAACTCCACGCAGAAAGATTCCGGTGCCCCCACTGGGATGCGAACCGGCGACCTTCTTGCTGCGAGGCAACAGTGCTACCAACTGCGCCAGATACAATAACATGATTAATGAAATCATAAAATAAAATAAAAAAGAAGAAAAATCATCTATTACCCAAGTTAAGCTCACATACTGAAAGAGGCAAGACATGCAATGTGATGGAAAATAATACTTTCATTAGTGGCTATAAAAAATCTCACTTAAAAAAAAAAGTGTATGATAGATTTCAAATGCTCTTAACAGGCTCTTCACAATGTGGCACAGTAATATCAAAGCAATGCTCCGTCAGCGTACTCAGTCAGCGCGTAAGTCGACGTTATGACATTGTGGTTGGCGATCAAACGATATCCAACGCACTCTGGGGTAAGTTAAGAGTCTTTTGTGAGGCCTTGTGCCTTTATAAAGGAGTCATATTTCTTTGACCACAAAGTTATTGACTAACACACTGTCTGAGTGCACCGAGGAACCATATGCGGAAAGGGTTCGGTCAGTGTGATGCAGCAGCCCTTTATTTGTTTACTGCTGCATTAATGTATGCTTCATTACATACAGTAGTCTATTAGACAGTAGCGCTTCTGGAATCGACCCATTTCACAACTTTTCATGCTAATCCTCGCTTGTGTGTCATTTTCAGGTAGAGAAGCGTCCAGTGGCAGAATGTGGAGACCACTTGGACTGTCAGTCATGTCTGTCCGCCAAGGACCCCTACTGTGGTTGGTGCGTCCTGGAGGGACGGTGAGTCACAAAGAAGAAGAAGAAGAAGAAAAAGCGTCTTCACTGCTCCTTGCTTCCTCTTTCTCACCTGTAACATTTTTGCTGGTATTTCAGTTGTGGCCAGCGGTGGGAGTGCCAGCGAGGGTCCGTGCAGGGTCAGTGGTTGTGGAGTTTCAACCAGACACAGCAGTGCCTCAGCATCCAGCACCTCAGCCTCTACAACATCAGCCTCGGGGAGAAAATTGATGTAATACAGGGGAGAGAGTGGGCAGCGAATAGGAGCCATGCACTAGAATATTTTACAATATGACAGCAGTAAAAAAAAATAAAAAATTAGATCCACCCAGCTCACACATTGGAATTTTAGTCCGACGAGATCTTAAGATAACCCTTTAGTGGGTAGAGTTGAAATGCAACTTGAACGCTTGTGTTTTTCCTGTCTCATGCCTCTCTTTGTCCATTCAGATCGCAGTGTCAGTAGAGGGCCTCCCCAGTCTGAAACAAAGCGAGGCCTACTCCTGCTTCTTCCACGACACAGAAACTCCTGCCTTGCTCACTACCACTGGTGTTATATGCGCTACCCCTGATGACAGCACTCTACCCCCCATTGGCCACGGAGATGGTGAGTTTCCAGTTAGCAATTGTACCCGATCGGTCCATTTTTTTCATGACATGCAAAAGATGCTAAAGAAGACAGCAACTATCATTTTTTTTATACTTTCACGGGAGTTGAAGTCATAGAACGTGTAGAAAATGTCAAAGCAGCTTGTAAGAATAACACGGATATCGATCAGATAATTTTAAGTTGACTTACATCCCGACAACTCGTTTGCTCTGATCCAGAGTTCGTCATGGTGACGCTTTCACTGCGTTTCATAAACGTGACGGTAGCAGAGACAGAGTTCACCTTCTACAACTGCAGCTTGGTCCAGCAGCTGTCTGGACGCAGGCCGTGAGTACACACACACACACACACACACACACACATCAAATCTAATCAAGAAAATATAATATGTGTCAGCAGATCTGCTAAGTTGTTTTCAGCTTGTAATCTTTGAAAGAATATCAATTTTCACATTAGATGTCTGACTCAGACTGGTTAGATCAGGAGCCTGACTGTACAGCGAGGCACACATACACACAGTAGTTGTGACTGATTCAAGATATCCCAAACATATGTAATAATAATAATAATAATAATAATAATAATAATAATAATAATAATAATAATAATAATACATTTTATTTGTAGAGCGATTTTCACAAACTCAAAGACGCTTTACATGTTAAAAATAAAAACAAAACAAATAGAAAAAAAAGCAAATACAAGTATACAGAATAAGTTCAACTAAAGAAAACAGAAAAAACAGTTGGAAAAGCAAAAAAATAAATAAATAAATAAAAAGAAAGTAAATAAAATACTGTGAAAAATGTGTGTTTGTTTATTTTTCTGCTGTAGTTTAACACCTATGACTATCAAGTGAATATTACTGAGCATCATTCTTTAGTGAAAGGAACAGCCAGTGTAGATAATACGGTGTTAATGCACCGGAGAATGGATGACTATTGTCAGAGTCATCAGAAGGGCTTTCTTTATTGTCAGAGTTTTTTTTTAGTTTTTTTAATCATCATGACTCCTTGTCTTGTCCCGCCATGTGCTCTGCCAGATGCCAAGGGTGTGTTAGCAGCCGCTGGGGGTGTAACTGGTGTATTCACCAGCATGTCTGCACACATAAACACACCTGCAGCCAAGGAGTCACCATCTACAACCAAAACGTGAGTAAACATTAAACCTGAGAAGAAAAAAAGCTTTTAACTATATTGAGAAACGGTGAAATTCAGATGGATTCAAGCAGCTGTTATATGGATTAGCTTTGTTTTGCCCACTGGCTTATATCTGACTATGCAGGTTATGTCCATTTGTTGTGTTTGTGCTTTATTTGCATATTTATTTGTTTTTTTTTAATCATGATTTTGTTTTATGTCACTCCTAAGTTGCTTCTTCATATTTCTGCATACCCTTGTGTTTTATCCTAATTTTGTCTTCCCCATGCTTTTTTTTTTCTTGTCTCCATTTGTTCACTACTCTATCATCAAGTTCAAACCGCAAACCCCCACCATCCCACCACCCACCAGAACACCGACCCCTTCACCTCCTGCTGTCCCGACTGCTCCAACAACAACAACAACAACAACAACAGCCACTACAACAACACAGCCACCACCCACAGAGAAATCTGCCCCCACCACAACAGCTGTCCCCTCAACTACCACCACAGTGACACCACCCACCACCCCTCATGTCGAGCCCACCACACCAATTACCCTCGCCACAACTCCCCCCTTTGTCGGGATCCCAACCCAGGCCGCCACTGTACGCGCCGATGTCACCGCCACAGGGCTCTCTGATGCGGAGGGGATAACAAAGGGAACTGGCGGTACAACAAGAGGCTTTCCAAAGCATGAGGACACCTTAAATATCACTGACGAAACTCAACACATTACATTACCCAGCAGCACTAGTGCCCAGCCAGACTCTCTTTTGAGATTTTTAGAGCCATCTGGTGAAGCAACAGGCTCTTCCTCTGAAATGAGCACCACAACTTCCAGAGAAGTGCCGCTCTTAGTAGACCTTCCCGGCAGTGACGACAAGGAACCCGTTCCCGTGGCCACTTCTGAGGAGAATGATTCACCTTCCTGGCAGAATAGGTGGGAGAACCCAGAGGGAAAGGTGGAGTCAGCAACGGATTCAGCTGCTGTTCAGTCGTTTGTCTTTACGCAATCACCTGATACAGTTATTGGCTTCGATTCTGAATCTGCGACAAACTCACAATCTGACTCTTCGGCTGACTCTTACTTCCGGGTGAGTGTAAGAAGCCAGCTCCAATCAACTAGAAAAACTGTCTAAATGAATAGACGTTTTTAGGAGGACTAGATTGATACCACTCTTATATCTGTCTGTCTGATGTGAAGCTACAGTTAGAAGACAGTTTGCTTAGCTTCCGATAAAGCCTGGAAGAAGGGCCCAAACAGCTCATGTGGCTAAAGTTGTCCAAACATACCAAAATCTACCTACCGATGCATCACAAGTTACTACTTACGTTGGGTTAATATGCTCAAGAGAGCAAGTCCAGCTGTTTATAATACTTCTAATATTTCTGATAAGCTGAATCAACGTTTGTCTTCAAAACTTCACGTTTGACAGACAGATTTGGGAAGGTGTTGATTCTCTCATTTAACTCCCAACAATTATTACTAGGTTTTATCTTCCCATCCACCGGCTCCATATCATTGCTGATCACCTCATTTAGTTCAAACACCATATAATGATAATCGTTTGCTAACCCAGGACATGTCCTACAAGCTCATGAATCGGTACATCTCGGCTCATCCTTTAAGAAGTCAGTTCCCTCTTTGTTGTTTATTTGTACGTCTTATGTTTCATTGCTGGAATTTGTATTTGTTTTGGCTGTTGTCTATGCATTTTTTATTATTTTTCGATTGCATTTTGAGGGTAAGATTGAATATTTTGAGCGTTTATGAAATAGGATTCACTTTTCCTTGATAACATCTAATTCAAAGATGAGTTCAGTCTAACAGAATATCTCCTAAGCACGGGAAACGCTATGATTAAGAGTATTTGGGCTATTTCACTTTTAGCGGCGACTATCCGATGAGAAAATCTCAGTTTGGTGGATGCAAGGGACATGCTGTCCTGTAGTGCTTTGTGTGACGAAACCGCTTTAGGCATCTTTGGTAAGACTTGAGGGGAGTACTATGAAGCAAGATTCACGAGTTATTGAGGTATATTGAGTCTAAAGCCAGGGTTTTCAATTTCATGAAAGTCTTAGCCTGCTAGCGTTTGTTATATTGACTGTAAGAAGTGCCACTCTTTCACTGATTCTTGTTGCCACCATATTTGCTGTGAATGATGCAGATTCTCAGCTGAGGGAATATGTTAAATCTGCAAACCTGTAGAGCTGTCCTCTGCCACTGGATGAAGCTGTGCAGTTGCAGTAGGCAAGTTGTTTCGCAGAAAATGCTAGGGATGCCCCAATTAAGTTTTTTGCCCCTTAATTCGATCTGAGTCTTTTGATATTTAGTTAGTTTAGTTTGGCTAATTCTGGGTCCATGCTCTGCTGTGTGAGACCCATGAAAACGATGCATCAGAACACCAAATGTCTGTGGTAAAGCCATCTGATTAAAGACCCCATTGGCAGTCACAAACCTTGTCCAGTCCGGTGCCCCTTAAAACTGGATTGCCAATGAAAACAAAAGAAAGAAAGAAAGAATTGTGCTCTCCCTTTACAACACAAACAAAAGATTGGGTGCTCAAAAAAGCTGATACCAGTCTTGATTGGCAAGTTACATTCCTAGAAAAAGGAGAAATACCTTTTTATACGTGATCCTGGTTTGCTGGCGAGTCCATCTTACACTACTTTAGCTGCAGCTAATACGACACAGATCAGAAAAATAATCCATCTGTTGGTACTTACCACAGATAATATACAATTAATAGCATTAATTTCAGTCTGGTTTGGCCAAAAACTAAAGCAATTCCCACATATCCTGCATTATGAGACAGTGCCAGACCTTAATGCAATTTGTGAGTATCATATTTTAATGTATGAAGTTTAAAGGTTAAGAGCTCTAATGTGCTCATTAGAAAGAAATGTTAAGAGTGTACTGAGTGGGAAAATATATTAACTTACACCATTAACAACTTTCCACCAGTATTCCTCTTTTGCATCCATTGCAGCTGCAGTGCTTTTTAACATACTTTTAGATTCCTTGTAGCTCTACATTATACCAACCTGTTCCTCTTCACTAAAGTGAAGGCACACCATCGGTCCATTTTCTGCAAAAGAAGTGTCAAATTAATCATCCCCATTTTTTTGGAGCCTGATAAAGAAACTGGTACTGCCGTAATGCCCATTATCTCAGATTGGAGCTTTGGGTTTTGTCAAGCTGACTAATGACTTGCTTTGTAGTACAACCCTCTGGAATGTGAGCCAGGCTTAATTGCACAACAGCAGCACCTAAACTTTGAAGTCGTTGGAAGTTCGTCTCAGACGAGAGACGTCTGTCTTGGCGGCATGGAAAAGCGTGGGATTATTAAATAATTGTTCACGGAGCAAGCGACTGCATAGCGTTGGAGATGTAAATTTTGACCAGAATCCACATGTAGGTCTGCGTTCCCTATGTGTAGATGTTTCCCATAATGCTTTCATAATTGTCATCAGGAATGCCCGTGTGTGGAGAAAGTGCAAGATTCTTCTCTCCTCCCGGTCAATGTGGAGCGGAAGATCACGCTGGTGGGACAACACCTCAACCTCTTTCAGGTAATGTAGTAAGACCGGTTATTTAAATTCTCTTTGAATATGAAAATAAACGTGGTTCATACAGGACGTCAGTTTTACAAAGCATGGGGCTGGGATTTGTTTAATTCTTCCCTGAAGGCAAGTCTTTTGTTGAAGCCTTTGTGGTGACATGCTTCTACTTTGATGGTACTAGATAAAGGGTTGACTGATTATTGAATGCATTATCGGTACTGTTAGTTTGTTAAAACTTATCCCTGATCAAATAAATTCATTTAAAATATGCTATTTTGGCTCTGATGCAGGTGTCTCTCTCTCAATCTGTGGTCACCACTTACACAATGCCCTGCTCACGATGCCATCTGGATATTTGCATGTTACGAGCAGTCGTCAATCAACACCGAATGACAAATGTTGAAAAGTTTTCTTTTAATCAACCACTAGTGCTTGCTTTCAGATGTGCTACAGACAGACACACACACACTGAGTTTGCAGACAGAGATTCCTTTTACAGTCTTTGCGTTTGATCTGTGACATCATACATTTCCCTTTTGATGATGTTGCGTAGCAACAGGGACTCCCAACTCCCAGGCACCCAAAGGCCACGGCGAAGGTCCCATCTGATCTACTTCAAACTCGACCACACTTGCTTAGGTCACCGGCAACGCACCCACCGAGTTTGAAGTGGATTAGATGTATGGTTGTTGAAGAACAGACACACACACACACACACACACGTTTCTTGAATCACAGCTACATACAGAAAACTAAAAGGCACATAGACAAGCTTAGCATTATGTGAGTTTGTACCAATCTAAAGTTGGACACTGACGCGCAAATTTAAGTTTTACTGCAAATGTATATAGTTCCCAACATCGGTTAGCGATCTCCTTGATTTCTAGTAAGTGTCAGCCCTGAAAAAGAAAAATATCAAAACATTTGTGATGTACTGTAATGTGTGTATGTACGGACAGTGCTGAACAAGTTTACTCAGCTCTCGATGTTTTAACGTTTTGAACATGAATGAGGAATTTCAAACTGAATTCACATTTTTATACCCAAATCTGAGCCACTGGGCTTCTCTGAGAAGTTGGGAATTAATCAAACACAACATTCAACCACTAAAACTAACATTTCTGCTCAGGAATGCAAATAAACAACTATAATTTGACATCGTAGTCAAGAAATGACAATGGACATTACTGTTTTTTCTGTTTTTTGTAAAATAGTAAATTAGAAAATTCATGGATAACAATAATAATAATTATATTTTAGCATTACAAATATTATTTGGGTTAAAGAGCTTCTACATTCTGGTGTATTAACCATTACAGAAGCATAAAAAATGATTCTGGTAATTACCAATGCTGTTAATTTAGGGCAGCTGTGGCATAAACATTACAATGGGTGGTGGTCTAATTCATTTATTAAGCGCTGTATGTTGTGTGTACGTTCAGGATGAGAATTTGGACTACGAGTGTGTGCTGGACATTGAGAAACAGTCGGTGGTGGTGGAGGCCTCGGTGGAGCTGGATGCCACGCAGTCATCAGTCTTCTTCATCACCTGTCAGCCGCACCAGGTCAGAAACGAGCACTTTTACATTCTGGAAATAATGTCGGGGACGTTCCACAGTGTATGCTTTCAAACGGGTGTGTTTTACTTATGATTCTAGGTATCTTGATACATGTACATTTTTTAGCTGCAATTAGGACGGTTAATTTGTCTGTGAAGATTCTCAGTCATCCAGGTCATGGTTGTTCTCGTAGATTACTCGTAGCAACTGGACTTGCTTGAGTTCCTTGAAGACGTTCCACCTCTCATCCAAGAGGCTTCATCAGTTCTGACTGACGAGTTGGGAGTTCCAGATACTTATATCCTTAAGGAGCCATTGACACTTGAGTTCTGAGGCCAGCTGAAACCAAAACTCAGGTGTTAATGGCTCCTTAGGATATCTGGAACTCCCAACTAGTCAGTCAGAAGCCTCTTGGATGAGAGGTGGAACGTCTTCAAGAAACTCCAGCAAGTCCAGTTGCTACGACTAATCTATGAGACGGTTAATACGTTGGTCATTGTTCTCTGACTTTCAACGGATCGCTGAAGTTTGCACTCCCCTCTCTGTGCCTGCCAGGCCCACGCCCACCACCCAGATCTGCTTCCACCAGTAGAACTGTTTTGGAACTTTACGCTTTGATAGCAAACGCTCAATTTTTAATAAGCTTTCGACGACTAATTTGAGTCACTGTTGTGCCGCAGCGCAAGAATTAAAACTCCTCTGATTTTCTCAGTCATGCTATTTAAAAATAGATGCAAATCCCTCCTAATCAACAAAACACAGCCAACCCCATGGCGTACCAATAAACTAGCGGCGGCCCGCGTGAACAATAATCAATAAACTGCCGTCTCCTGATTGTCTCCTTTTGTGTTTGCATGAATGTGTTTTATTAGCTCTGGTAAGCAGATAATTTGACACATACTGGAACTGCTTTGCACGTGACTTTGCATAACATCAGCTCATGTGGCGCTTAATGCTGTTTTGACTGCTAACTGCTCTTCTTGTTTCAGTATGCGTATTCTGTCTCAGTGGAGGAATACCCAGCCACGATTAACGTGCGCAGGAAAAACAACTTCCACATCGACAGTGCCGAGGATCTGTATGGTGGGTGTGATTGATGCGCCGCTGATGTGTCTCTTTGTGTGTGTGCGAGAACTTACAGTATTTGTGTCTGAGAGGATCTGTTTACATACAGCAGTGGGTGTTCCTTCAATAAAATACCGTCTTCCCTCTCTGGCTTCAGTGACTCTGTTCAACTGTTCGGTGGGACGGTCGGACTGCAGTCGATGTCGTACTGCCGACCCAAAGTACGGCTGCGTTTGGTGCGGTGGTGCCGCCAGCTCTCGCTGCGTTTACCAGGACTCCTGCACCGATGAGATCAAACACACCTGCCCTGCTCCAGTCATTCACTTTGTAAGATTCCTTGACCTTCTTTTGAATGCTTTCAGGAGGCTTGTTTGAAGGACAAAGGGAAAGAAAGGGACTGGAAAGTGATTTGTTTTAAATTTATTTATTTTTTGGCCATTTGCGCTAAAAATTAGCATTCTGGGAAAAGCAACTTGTGTTTATTTGCAGTGCGATGTGAATTCTCATCTTGTTTTGGACAGATTTTTGTGTGGTCTGCTGTCACTCCCGTCTGACAGTCTGCACAGGCTCTGTGTGTGACAGCTCACACTAGCTCATTTGCACACTTATCAGGAGCTCTTTTGTCTGATTTTCTTTGTTATTTACTCAATGTGGATGTCTAAAGATTCTCCACTCGTCTTGTTTTAAGACATAAAAATACTCAGCTTGGATAATAACGTTGGTCTCCTTTTTTTTATTCTTTGATTTATTATTACATAAATACTGACATTTTTAAAATAAATCTATTCATTTTCCTTCACTGAAAAATCAATGAACTTTGAGGTTTTGAGTTTTCAAATATAAATATGTATGTATATATATATATACACACCAATGTAGTGTGCTTTTTTCAGTGGAGAATTTTTATCCTCATTCTGCTTTTAATAGCCTTTTTTTCGTAGATATTTTATAAATATTAAAATAAATAAATTATTTAATATATGTATATATTATTTAATATATATATATTTTATCAAGCATGTTTTCTCTTTATTAGTGGACAGGTAAAGCAATGACAAGGGACTAAGGAAATGTAAATTTTGCTAATTTTTTGATGGGTACCATTGAGTATTGTAATCATTAAACACTGATGCTTATTACGTTCTTTATTTGTTGTGATTTTTAATGTAAAATCCTACTCGGCAAAGTAACCTAAGATGTCAGTTAAATGTATCTGAGTAAAAAGTCCAATACTTAACTTTGGACATTAGTATAGTCTGATATAGAGTCATATTAAATAGAGATACTACAGCCTTAAATTTGTCCTCAAGCACAGTACAGAAGTTAATTCATAGTTGTATAAGAGGCTTAACGTATTTGTATTCGCTTAACTGATTTGAAATTGGAGTTTGTGACGGTACTCCATTGAGCTGTCTGTGTCTTTTTACAACCCTACAAGACACCCATTTTTATATCTCACTGTTGTGGCATGAGCCGTATATCAGCCTGGTACTTTCAGACTGGCTGCGTGTTCACTGTCATCACACAGGATATACATCTTTCTCTTGGTTCTTGCGTTTCAGTTGGACCCAGTCTCCGGTCCTGTAGAAGGGGGGACGGTTGTGACTATTTCTGGCTCCAACCTCGGCCAGAGAGCTGAAGACATCCAGAACTCAGTGACGGTGGCGGGTGTGCCCTGCAGCGTCATCCACAGCAGATATGAAGTCTCCTCGAGGCAAGTCATGGGTGCACTGCAACATAGCTGTAAAATCCACTATACGCTCTTCACCTCTTCTGATTGTGAAAATGTGCCGGCTGTGATGTGCAGGATCGTGTGTGAGACGACCAGCAGCAGAGGGGAGAAGAGCGGCCAGGCCTCGGTGAAAGTGAGGGGAGGAGGACTCGGACTGTCGGCTCAGATCTTCAGCTTCCAGGTAAACGCAGCAGCAGCCACAAATCCACACGAGAAGAAACCAGGTTACCAGGTAGCCTTGTATCCATGCAGAAGTGTTGGTACACTTCTATCCTCACTGCACACGTATGCTTCACAAAATGTTCAACTGCTTTAGACTTTCTTTCCTCTTGTTTGTCACAGGAATACTTTTGCTGTCAGAATTTGTTTTCGTACACACATGTGCAAAAATGAGTTTAGGAATGATGCGTCTCAGCAGACAAATCTGTCTCTCTAATCATCTGCCCCAGTTATGGAAACTGGTTAACTTGCACACGCCGTTAAATCAAATGCAACCCACTTACTTAAGTGCCCATAAACACGCTGATAATCTGCAGAAACTCCTGCAAACGCTGTGCAACGATGCAGAAGCAATTAAACAAGCGTTTTTAAAAACAAAGGCATCTCTTGGGCATTTTCACACCCAGTTCAAAGGCAGCAGTTATTTTGGATTCTGGCGTGTTTCCCCCCTGAGTTCGCTTCAGCTGCGTATCTGAGAACACAGTAATCGCTCTTGGGTGGGGACCAGAACAGACGGACCAAGACCTCGCTGAGAGGGGAATCCCTCGGTGCCGTTTGAAACCAACGCTGGAGGGCCTCATTTGGAGAGTGTGGTACAAGCGTGATCTGTCAGGGATCGAACGCAGCATCAGGAAGAATCGTACACAAATGCTGCTGTTTGTTCAAGAAAAATAAGGATTATCTTACATAAGATTTCTGGAAAAAGCAACCCCCGCGTGGCTTTTGTTAATTCCGGTTCTCTTGAAAGCAAGCCCTGTGACTTATAAGTGAGCCACTGCAATACAGCAAAGTAGTTCGTCTGCTTATTAACATACCAGTAAAAGGACTGTCTGTTTGTCAGCAGCCTTAATTAATTGGCTCAAGTGACAAGCAGATTAATTGTTACACCGGCTGGCTGTGAGGCAGCCTTCGACTGATTCCCAGAATGCCCCAGCGTTGCTTTTTTATCTTCCCAATAAATCACCAGCTCAGTATCAGATTATTGATTTGACGTTTTTTCTTCTTCTTCTTCTTCTTCTTTGTCTCATGCATCTTTGCGTCTCACGCTTTGTCTCCTTTCATTCTCCTCACTTCTCCATCTGCAGAATCCCATACTCAACAGCATCTTCCCCCAAAGAGGGCCGAAGGCAGGGGGCTCGTCTCTCACCATCAGAGGCCGCAGACTGAGGACTGGACATCCAAGTGAAGTCAGCGTCCTAATCGGTGGAGTGCCTTGCCAGGTGTAAGCATCTCAGAAAAACAGTTCTGTCCATGTACACCAACAGTGCACCTGATTTCTGTGACTGATTGTGGAATAAATGTCCAGCATGAGGGTTAAGATGTCTAATGTCGTCCTCTGCTCAGGCTGAACATCCAGGACGATCACATCAGCTGTCGGACCAGAGGCAGCAACAGAACCGGAGAGCACGGCATCACTGTGCGGTTCGGTGGTGCAGAGCGCCATCTGCAGGGTTTGGTGTATCATTACACCCCCAACCCGAACATCACAAAGGCTGCGCCGTCCAAAAGCTTCTTCAGGTGCGCTGCAAACATTTACTAGGAGTAAAATACTACTTTGCAGTTAAAGATGGGACAGTAAATGTTGTTAAAGGCCTTAAAAATATGGTGTATGTTTGATTAAACTGCTGAGCAGTACATTTTTTGAACATTCTGCTTAGAGAATTGCACAAGTAATTCATACATGATTCATTATGATAAGGGCCATGGCACTGAAGTTTGAAATAAAGTTTTTACCATAGACTGTATAAAAGATGGACGTAGAAACCGGCCCTGAAAAATGAAGCCAACCCGGAAGTGTCAAAAACCTGTAATATCACTACGTCCGCTAGTCCTGGCTCCAAAAAGCCCTGGCTCCCATAGAAATGAATTGGAAACGAAGTGATCACAGATCACGAAATGCTGCATTCCTACAACTTAGGATTTTTTAAAAATTAGTTTTCATGGTCAAGTCCAGAGATCAGGTGGCCAATCTGAAAATAAATCAATACTGAATTTTTAAAAAATCGTCAACATTTTGCGGGGCAAGGGGCGTGGCTGGCTTGATTGACAGTCGGCAGCGACCGTACAGAAGAAGCAAGCAGAAGGCGGTAAATGTGGGCGGGCAGAGAGGGCCCGCCTCTCAATCCGTCTGACCAATCGCTGCTCCTATGGCTCCGCCCCCCTCCGACGATTTTTGCGTCACTGACTCCAAAAATCCAAGATGTCAACCAGGAAGTAGCAAAACCCTGGCTTCATTTTCTCAGTGCAGAAACCAACGGGTAACATCACGGTAGCTACGTCCATCTTTTATACAGTCTATGGTTTTTACAGTGTGGTATTGCTGGTCACAGATACCAATCATGTTCTTTCTCACCACTTTCTCCTGCAGTGGAGGCAGAATCATCAAAGTTTCTGGTCAGAACCTGGATGTGGTCCAGGAGCCAAAAATGAGGGTCACCCTCAGTCCTCCTGACACCCTCCCTCCCAGGAGGAGAAGGAGCATCAATAGGAAGACTAAAGGGAGCCTGAGCAGAAAACTGGATCACCAGGGTCCACTGAAGAGATGGAGGAGGATTGTTCCAGAGGCCGACTGCCCTGAGGGGACACTCTGTCATGTCAAACAGGTGCGTTTATGGCATTTCACTGGAAAAGAGATGTGTTCATGTTCAGCGTGCATGTTTTAAAATAATAACAGTCTGTGGTGGTCATATCATTCTTTCTAATGCACGTAATTCAAGGTTCCCATGTGTCCTGGAAAAACTTTTTAGAGATGCTTTCCAGTCCTGGAAAACCCCTGGAAATAGAAAGAAATAGTAAAATGTCTTGAAAACCACTGAGTTGTTGGGAAAAATATGTTTTAAAGAGAGAGAGAGAGAGAGAGAGAGAGAGAGCGATCTGTAAAACAGCTTGTGGCTGAAGTGATACTCAGAGATCAGATGAAGTTAGGAAGGCAGGGTGACAGTTTACGAGCTGAACACTCTGAAGGCCTCACAGTGCTGCATGTTTTATTGCACCCTGAATCTTGTAACGGTAATGAAGACAGCAGATGGTTTCTGTATTCAAAAACAAAAAAAGAAAGAAGATCAAATCCTTACTGAAATGTAGGCAGACAGATGTGAGCGATCTGATGCCTCAAATGCTGACGTTAGCGGCCTGGTTAGATATTTCACTTTTAAGCATTTTTATTATTTCATGCACCTGCAAAATTATTGTTTTCACAGCTTGTAGTTGTGTAAACAAAAACACATCACTAATATTACGTTAGCTCTTATTCCATAACATGTGACAATAGAGAGGATTCACAATTTGGCATTTATTAAGTAGAATTTTGAGGAAAAACTTAAGAGCCAACATTGAGCAACCATTTTTTTCCCCACCTACCTTTGCGAAAGGGATTTAAAGTCTTGATGTTGTTCAGTACCTGCTGTTATCGATGAAACACTGCCATACAGATGTATCAGAGTCAGTTAACGGTGATTCATGCTACATATCTTGCCTTCAATCCATGACATTGTGCATCTGACTTTGCCTAACAAGAGGGGCATCACCCAAAGGTTGCCAAAGGCCTAAAAGACCCTCCAAACCAGCCACTGTTGATACAGTCAGCTTCAAAATCTACACTGTACTTCCTCAGGTCTACAGCAGTACACTGACTAAAGTTTTAATTGGATTAGGAGTACAGTTGTAGAGAAAAACAAAGAACAGACAAGACAAAAGTTATCCACACAGCAGTAAATCAGACCTCGTCTTAAACAGAAGAAAGGATTCACCAACCTCAAAATTGTCTTTAAACTCAATCTATGGAGTTTTTAATCCATTTAAGGTTTGAAAGGCAGGTTTAAACAGACTTGAACTGGAATATCCTTAAATCGTTTAACAGCATAACGTGGATCAAAAATCAGAGATTTGCTATATTACCTTGCAAGAATTGTCAAAATGTTTACATTTTAGAAATCAGGCTACTTATCTTTGTTGTTTTCATGTAGCTGTCCACATGATTCTAAAGAAAAGAGAAGCTACATAAACAGTTGTTGTTCTGTATTTGCAGAGCCACAGGTGAACACATTCAGCACTGTGCAGAGGTTTTAGGAACTAAATGTGATGTGAGGATTTGCTTTGTTTTCTTACTGCTGTCAACAGAAAAAAAAAAAAGATCAGACGTATGATTTTACCATCTTTTGCTTTTCAAACTGCACCAGTTCTCCCCTAAACACTTGCACAAAGTTTTTCATGACACTTGAAGCGTACAGGTAGGTTGTTAAACTCGCCACAGATCAGGGGATTTAAACTGTCTCAGTTTCTAAGGAACTCCAGACTGAGACCATGATGTTGAGATAAAGGACTCTGTGAAGCCTAAACCACTTGTTCTTCTTGTAGCTGAAGATGCTTTCGCTCTTCATGACTTCCTTGATGTTTGGGGTTATTGTCAAATACTGTATGTTTTAAAGGAAACATCGACTGACAGCAACTTGTTAGTCGATGTCTCTTGAAAGCAACGGGGACCCTGTTAACTCCACTGTCCCTGTACCCTCCTCCAGTACGAGTCTCGCTGCACGGTGAACAGCTCCTCGCTCATCTTGTGTCCGACCCCGGCCGTGGGCCCGGAGGCCAGGAGGGCCAGGGTCAAAGTCCAGTTCCTTCTCGACAGCCTCCATTTTGACTTCAGCACCGTGGGGAACGAAGCCTTCAGCTACGAGTCCAACCCCAAGCTCTACTCGCTGAACCAGAATGACCCCAGCAAGCCATACCACCATAAACCTGGCAGCATCATCTCTGTTGAGGTGGGTACCAGTAAAGTCGAAATAATCCAACCTGACTTTCTTCTTTCTACTCTGGACGGAGTTTCTAAAGGTGTTCCACTCTTATGAAACAATCAAAAGTTGTAATAGCGCAACACAGAAATGATAATAATATAATTATGCAAACACTGTATGTCGCCTCTTCTAGGGCGAGAACCTGGATCTGGCCATCTACAAGCAGGAGGTGGAGGCTCGGATAGGGGAGGGCTTGTGCTCGGTGAAGACCCTGACACACAACCACTTGTACTGCGAACCGCCATCCCAGCAGCCCTCAGTCACAGCTAGCAAGAAGCAGGACGGCATGGACAGTCTGCCTGAGTTCACTGTGAGTACGTGATGAAAGGAACCCAGGATCTGAATTCACTTTGTTTTTGTATGATCCAACTGTACGACATTTAAGATTTGTTCCAATATGTCTTTTATTGTTTGTCTTCCCAGGTGAAAATGGGGAACCTGAACTTCTCCCTGGGCAGAGTGCAGTACGACAGCCAGGCTCAGTCTACGTTTCCTCTGGAGGCCCAGGTGGGAGTCGGGGTGGGAGCCTCCATCGTGGCTCTCATTGTGCTCATCATAGTGCTCATATACAGGTAAACGCTCCGAGATGACTCGTTCCTTGTGTTGTCAGAGCTGCGCTGCTTTTTATTTACGCACAGTTCAGTTGTGGCCTGTTTTGAAGCTGATGCAGCCACTGTTGCTGTGGTGCCATTACACAGGAAAGATCTAAACCGGTTGTGTTTTAAATGATTCAGTTGGTGTATTTGTTCAGTGCAAATAAAGCCAAACTGGAAACATCCATTCACATATCTACCTTTGGCAATCAAACTGGCTGAAATTTACAGTAGTTGTAGCATGATTTCCAGCTCTACATGCCATTTTATTCTAATATCTGTGCTATTCTACTTCTGTTAATACAGCAATGCATTATTTCTGTACCTAAATATGGTCTATGCACTGATGTTGTTTGTCAGGAGAAAGAGCAAACAGGCCATGAGGGACTACAAAAAGGTACAGATCCAGCTGGAGAACCTGGAGACCAGTGTGAGAGACCGCTGTAAGAAGGAGTTCACAGGTACAGTCCGCTTTATGTTGCAAACTAAACTATAACACCTCAAAACAAAACAAAAAAATACTCAAACCGAGGCCTGTTTTCCGCTTTCAGACTTGATGACAGAGATGATGGACATGTCCAGTGATTTGGTGGGTTCGGGGATTCCGTTCCTGGATTACCGGGCGTACGCCGAGCGCATTTTCTTCCCGGGCCACCAGGAGTCGCCACTGAGACGAGACCTGGACGTTCCGGAGAGTCGAAGGCAGACGGTGGAGCAAGGGCTGGTTCAGCTGTCCAACCTGCTCAACAGCAAACTGTTTCTCACCAAGGTCAGCCAACCCGCTCATGACAGACTGAATAAATGATTTGCTCTAAGTGCGTAGTTGTCCGGGCATGAAGTGGAGAGCCGGTAAGCACCATCTTGGGAACAGTTTGTTACTGCCAAAGAACAGGAACCACAAATCGATATTTTTCAGCCTCGCTTATTACTGTTGGTTTAACATCCTCAAGCAAATTGCATTAAATATGTAATATGTATGTACATTTTTTTCTTTTTGTTTTGAAGATATAATGCTGACTTCCTGGCTATTTTTCAGATGAAGCAACTTTATGTCACGTCTTTTCCCTGTTTTCTCTACAGTTTATTCACACACTTGAGGTCCAGCGGACGTTTTCTCCGAGGGACCGGGCCTACGTAGCCTCTCTGCTGACCGTAGCCCTGCACGGTAAACTGGAGTACTTCACAGACATCCTGAAGACACTTCTGAATGATCTAGTGGAGCAATATGTGGCCAAGAATCCCAAACTGATGCTGAGGAGGTGAGGGAGTTTGTCAGGTTATCCTTGATAGTGAGAAACAGACAGTTTTTTATTTTTAGCTGCGGATTGTTCATGTGTTCACTTTTCTTTTCTAGAACTGAATCTGTGGTTGAGAAGCTCTTGACAAACTGGATGTCCATTTGTCTCTTCACCTTTCTGAGGGTATGTGCTGCAGTACTTCACCCCTGACCCAATGCAAATTAGTCCTCACCTTTACCTTTACTAGTTTGCATCAGCTAAATGTCAAATCTGCCAGTATTATGGTGTTATTATCGGTGTTGGTACGTTCTTTTTTCCGATATATATGTTCCAAAAGGGAAATCAAATCAAAAGAGGTAAATTTACATTGCTTTTTTATTTATTACTGTTTCTAGTTTAAAAATATGTTTACAGTGCAAATATAAGAGGTATGGGTTCAGTGTTAGTCTAAGATGTTGTCTGCACAGTCATTATGCTTAAAATATGCAGAAAATAACCCATTATGAACAGATTGGAGGCCTTTTCTAACATGCAAATACACAATCCCACCCTCTCTCTTCACACCGTGTGTTATATTGATCATTGTTGTATTACATAGTGCACCAACAGCACTACATTTTAGATGTATTTTGTTTTATGCATATCAAATACTGTGTAAAATACATTATTCATCGTTAAAAGAATATGAGGCTTGCCCTTTAGCTAGCTATTAATCAAAACATAAAACAAATGTAGTGCAAACATTTGTCTAACCCGCTGGGATAAACACAAGAGGGAGTGTTGCTGTGTCAGCGCCGCCTGTACGTGTTGTCCAGTGTTGACATTATGACGCTTGATCTTAACCTTAACCTCACTTCTGCTCAGCAAGCCATCCGATTGGCTGCTCAACAAACCACACATAGGAACACAACGTGTAACTCCCACTTCTCTCTTAGTAGACGTTTTTATAACACAGTTTGCGTCTGATGTACACACAGATGAACACGTTTACAGATTTACTTCTTAGATCCGTGACATCATAGACTTACCTTGGATGATATTACCTGACAACAGGGGCTCCACCCAAAAACAGAAAAAGACCCGACTGTGAACCACCCAAAAAGAACCTCACAATGGCCATCGTTCATCTGATCTGCTTGCAACTCAAAAACTAGTGGATGAGATGCACAGCTGGCAAGCTATACAATTAACGTTCTGCAATTATGAATTTGCATCTGTTAAAGTCAGAAACGCTTTCCTTTCGAAACAAGTTTCACAGAAAATCCAAGTCAATGTGAGTGAAATTCCATCCATCGTTAAGGCCGGCGGTCAGTCGTAGCTGCTCAGAAATAACGGAGACCACTTGGTCTTGACGTGACTGTTCCATTAATTCATTCTTTGTGTTTGGCCAGGAATCAGCGGGGGAGTCTTTCTACATGCTGTTCAGAGCAATAAAGCACCAGGTGGACAAGGGACCTGTGGACGCTGTGACGGGAAAAGCCAAGTACACGCTGAATGACAACCGGCTGTTACGAGAGGACGTGGAGTATCGCACGCTGGTTAGAAACACACATACGTTGTTAGATGTTGGCGGCGTTTGTCCTGGAGGCAGAAGTCAACGTCTCCCACTTGTTCTTGTAGAGAATTAAGAGACATGCAGCATACTATTAGTACTAAGTTACTACAGTACTACTACTTGTTCTTATTCTTTTCCATATTTTTCATCAGCATTACTTTTTGTTCAGGTTTAATTAATGCTTTGTTAGTTAATTTTCATCCAAAGAAAGCGGAAATGTAAAATGTATTAACGACATATTGTGTTCAAGATCATAAAATCTAACTAAACAGATGCAATATAACTGAAATTAATGCAAAATTCATTGCAACTTTGTGATATATTGCACAAAGCATTACACCTTCTTGGTTGTTTTGTCTTCATAAATTCTAATTTGAATGACTAAATGATACTGCTACTTTTTATACCAACCACCATGGATAACTTCAAATACCTCCACACAGCCCCCACAAGTCGTGCATAGTGCTGTTTGTATTACAGTGCCATCGATAATCACGTTTCCTTTGCATCTGTCCAGACTCTAAACGTTGTGATGCCGGCAACTGCTGCAAGCGGAGGCACCACCACGCAGACCGTACCTGCCAAGGTGCTGGACTGTGACACCATCACCCAAGTGAAGGAGAAGCTTCTGGAACAAACCTGGAAAGGGACGTCCTTTTCCCAGAGGCCACACATAGACTCACTACATCTTGGTAAGCATAGTTTGTTTTACGGGGTCATGTTTCGTCTTCGCATCTGAAGTCAACCGTTGGTCTGATGGAGCAGGTCATCAAGTTTCATTCGACTGTAGATATTTAAACATATGAATACAAGGGTCGATCAAAAAGTTACAGGACTCTGCCTACAAAAACCAAAAGGAAAACAGACCTAAGAAACCCTAAACTTGAATGTCATCTTGGGGCAACAGTGAGACGTCACAAGGAGTCAGATCTGATCCATGTGCACCCAAATAGCAAATAAAATGTAAACTGTCTCTTGTAGGATTTGGGCTCGAAGCAACACTTCAGCAGTGTCACATGTGTCTGTTTTGTTGTATTATTGAAAATCTTTGGTCTTGAGTCTGCAACCATAAGCAAAAGCGTGAGACTACATGCAGATTTGTCCCTCCAGAGTGGCGTGCGGGTGTTGCAGGTCACCTAATCCTGTCAGATGAGGACTTGACGTCAGTCGTACAAGGCTCGTGGAAGCGCCTCAATACGCTGCAACACTACAAGGTCAGTGCGAGTCACATCAACGCCAACATATACACACAGTTCAGCCCAGCATGTGCAGAGTAAACCCCCAACTGCCCGCCAAATTAGTCTCCAGTCAAAACACATGAAGCCTTTGAAGCAGTTTTTGTTCTGCAGTGTGAAAGTTGTGATTCGACTGTTTAATGCAGGTCCCTGATGGAGCGACGGTGGCTCTAGTTCCGAGGAACAACAAACATCACCTCCACGACAGCCACGATTACATGCCTGGAGAAAGTGAGTCTTTGAATGACTTTGACTGAGTGCACACACACACACACACACACACACACACACACACACACACACACACACACACACACAGGGGATTTCAAAAATGTAGTAAGATATGGAAAAATACTTTTGTTTCATGATTTTTCATAAAGCAAATTTGCTAACTTAAGCAAGTTTAAAAGACAAAGGGGTACCCCACATAGTATTTCAGACATTCAGTGTGGCTCAAACTACTTTTTATCAATTCTTAGTGGATTTTTCTTGGTGAGTACTGAATAAAGATTCACTGTGTAAGTGTTATTTATGGCTCATGATCTGATAAAAAAAAAACCTGCACACAGCAAGAAGAAAAAGTCCTGCAAAAATGTGGCAGCAAGATGCCAGAAAAAAAAAGGAATTAAAAAAAAAAAAACTGTAATGGAAGTTTTGCCTATTTTTTGGGTGATTCAAATACAGTTAAACTGTATAATTTTACAGTTGAAAATACTGAAAGTCACCATTTGTAAAAGTACAGATTTACGTTATTCACAATTTTGGCCTGTTTTTATTATGATTAATATGAAATAATGCTTTTTTTTTTTTTCGATGATTACGCCAGTCATCCTCTGTAGTTTACCAACCAAACATGGGAAAATATATAAAATGACTGCATTTAAATAAGAAAAATTAAAGTTAAAAACTGCAAAGGGGCTTTTTTTCAGAATGTATTTTGCACCACTAAACAAGAGACAGGACTATGAGGAGCTGAAAAAAAAGGGTTGCCTTAAAAGTCCATGCAAAATGCCCAAGAGGGTGTTTTTTTTGTGTGTGTTTTTTTTTTTAATTCAGCTGCATTTTTTTTTTTTTTTTAAACCAACTTTGCTTTCACCTGCACCTCCTGGCACAATGTGCAAAATCTCCATTTTCAGATTATGGATTATTGCCCAATTTCACCTTAAAACAAACAACCATACATAAAGGACAAGTTTACAGAAATTAATAAGGAAAATGTAAAATTGGATAATTATCCCTATATTACATTTTAAAAAGAAAGAAGAAATTGAATACTGAGATGACTTTTTTTTTTCAATTTTTCTACTGTATAAGCTGATGCTGATCAGAGACACTTGTGTGGTCAGTGATTAGCTGAACAGAGTCTAAACAACCAGAAGAGGTCGCTGTTTGACTGTCTATACATGATATGATATTTTGGACTGAATAGAAGCTGAGAGTCTGTCAGAAAGGCAGCCGTGAGACAAGCAGTACTTCTCTGTAAGTGTATTTTTAGATCAAGTTAAGTTTAAATGATTATAATAATCATAGCAAACAGAAATGATTGTTGTAGTGAACAAACAGCATTAGCGTCACACAGCTCAAACACCGACATTGCCCCTGAAATGCTACATTCATCCTCACCTTCGGTCCGCTTTAATTTCCTCTCAGCTTGCTGCATCACTCACATACAAATCTCGTCTCCTCCTCCCAGAGACCCCGATGCTGGACGATGGGGAGGAAGGCGGCGTCAGGCTCTGGCATCTGGTGAAAGCCAGCGAGGAGTCGGAGCTGCCCAAGCACAGGAGAGGCAGCGTGAGGGAGAGGGGCGGGGAGAGAGCCAAAGCTATCCCCGAGATCTACCTCACCCGCCTGCTCTCCATGAAGGTAAAACCCATGACCTGGACGACGCCCATCAACGTGTCTCTTGCTCACAAAGTTTTGCACACTTTACTTTCACACACATCAGGCACATCTTTTTCATGAAGTGATCCAAAAAGAAGGTGTTCTACACAGCAACAGTATTTGGCTTCGTGTTGCCTCCAGGCAGCAAAGTAAACAACTGGGAACACCATGTTTAGTTGTTTTTTTGTTGTGGATCCTCCGCTGTAGATACACAAACATGAGGGGAGCCAGCAGCAAAGTATGAGAAGGTAAATCAAGGTGATTCGTTACAGATTCAAGATGTATTACACATGAGGGGAATCCTGAATTCTGACGTCATCACAGTGGGAAACACAGAGACATTAGAATTTGTAGGATAAGATTATACACAGACAAGGCTACCAGCACTAAACTTTAACTGCTGGGATTCCCTGATGGTCTTACTATGATATTGTTATTACACTGTAACGGCCTCGGGCTGCAAGGTGGCGCAGTTGGTAGCACTGTTGCCTCGCAGCAAGAAGGTTGCCGGTTCGCCTCCCGGTGGGAGCACCGGGATCTTTCTGCATGGAGTTTGCATGTTCTCCCCGTGCACCATGGGTTCTCTCCGGGTTCTCCGGCTTCCTCCAACACAGTCCAAAAACATGTTGAGGTTAATTGGTGATTCTAAATTGTCCGTACCGTAGGTGTGAATGTGAGTGTGCTTGGTTGTCTGTCTCTAAGTGTAGCCCTGCGACCTGTCCAGGGTGTCCTCTGCCTTCGCCTTAAGTCAGCTGGGATAGACTCCAGCTCCCCCGCGACCCTAGTGAGGATTAAGCGGTGTATAGATAATGGATGGATGTAACGGCCTCTACAATAAAAAGACTGATTTGGTTATTTAGTTAAACATGTTTCCAGGCAGATGTAGGTCCTTAATAATAATAATAATTGATCAGATTTATATAGCGCTTTTCTGGACACTCAAAGACGGTCCTTGAGAAAACAGTCTTTCTAACCTCAGATGTTTTCATCTTGAAAGCCCACACCCGTGTTTCCTTTTCTTTCTGTTACATTTCTGGTGATTCCTTGTTTGTGCGACTCACACCTTGGAACACGGCAGCCCTCTTGACCATAGATGTGTCCTATTTCGAGCGTGCATTTTCAAACCTTTGTCAGTCGTGATCCAGTGTGAGTCTACATTATTTAATGGGTATGAAATATTAATCTGCGTAATATATGTTGACCTGACACATTGTGTGGCAATTTTTCTTTTTTAAAAGGTGCAATGAACCCACTGAAAGAATGCAGCGGGCTGTGAAGTAATAAAGCACATTCAATCATAAAACCTTAATTTCTCACATGGATTCAGTGTCTTGCTGCAGAATGGTGTAAGAAACTTGTTATTGCCTTTTCATAAC
>NW_007579804.1:67722-91117 GCF_000690725.1 Stegastes partitus
CATTACACGTCTGCTTATGTAGACAATGAATTGACTGAGTTGAAAAAACAGATCCTGTAGACATGTATCATAAGGCTCTTCAGCTGCGATTGCTTTCGCAGGCAATTTAAACTGAGCTTCATGTGTTAAATCAGTGGAGTGGCCCTTTAATGAAAGAATCCTATCTTTGTTTCATGGTTTATTTATCCCTGTCACTTTCTCCTGCTCGGTTTCAGGGCACTCTGCAGAAGTTTGTGGATGATTTATTCACTGCGATCCTCAGCACCAGTCGTCCCGTACCCCTAGCTGTCAAATACTTCTTTGACTTGTTGGATGAGCAGGCTCTGCAGCACAACATCACGGACCCCGAGACCATCCACATCTGGAAAACCAACAGGTAACCGAGCAGCAGCACAAGCTCATGGGTTTGGATGTTAGGAGACAGAAATGGATCGTGGGCCAATTCCGGTTTGGCCACCATATGAGAAAAGATATAAACATGCTTCAAGGGGAATTTCATCCAAAGGTGTAAGAAGCATGCCCACAGAGAAACATATGTGCAACAGCTGATTGCATGGTACTCAGTAGGTCTGGATTCAAAGATCCTTTCCAAATACCTACAATGTCTCAGCAGCGTGGTTCCCACATATGTAGAGCTTCAGGGACAAATGGTCAAATGGTTATTGAACTCAGTTGTACGGCAATTAATTTCGTTGGTGCAGAGAAGAAAAATGTAGAACACATACAGAACGTGTTGCCGTGGTAACCAAATAATCATGCATAAATGTAGAGATTGAATTAACTGCACATGACTTTTAGAGCTTCGTGGACAGTTGTGTCAGATAGATTTAACAGCTCATGCTACTATCATGAAGTCTTGTGGTTTTGTCTTTCACATCATAAACAAACTTTACCGGCCGACTTGGAGGCAGTTGTGCAGTCCACCCTGGAGTTCAACTGTTCCAAATAAACTGAACTTAAAGGGCAAATGCACCACAGTTTGTTGGACTCAGACCATATATAAAGATGTTCCTTGTTGACGCCATCGATAGGTTTCCTGAAGAGCAGTTTTGAAGCTCAGTGTGGTGGCTCCGGCCATCACCGTCTTGACAGTGACTCCTTCTAATTTTCGGCTAATCCAACAAGAGTTGGAGCATGAGTGGAGCTGAGGTGGACCATGGAAATGTCCACCTGTCACTCATGCAATTTAAAAGGTATATAAAAATTCACCCCCTATGCAGCTGTCATGGGAATCTAAACAGAGTATGGATTTGTTGGGTTCTCTGTTTAAAATGGGTCTTCACTTTACTATGTGAAGTGCTATGAGTTGACAGATGTTATGAACTGGCCTTATATAAATAACACTGACTATAAATTGAATTAAATGGACAGGAAAATTAGCTATAGAGACGGAAACCACTTTGTCTACCTGGCTGTAAACATGCTTTTTTTCTCATGTAGAGTTTTGCATTTTAACATGGAGATCTATGGCAACTGACTCGCTTTCGGAACCAGCCTCAAATGATCATTCGAGGAATAAAGTTTTGGAGTTTTCTGTGTTGGTTTTATGTTTCTTCTATGGATGTTAAAATGACCATTAAATAACAGCTACTGATTGTAATCTGAATCAAAGCCTATATGTTTTTTGTTTTTTTGCTTTACAGTCTAATCTTCGGTTAACATGTGCATATACATTTTCTTGTCCCACCAGTTTACCACTGCGGTTCTGGATCAATATCCTAAAGAACCCACAGTTCATCTTCGACGTGCAGACCTCAGACCATGTGGATGCCGTGCTTTCCGTCATTGCCCAGACTTTTATGGATTCCTGCACCATTGCTGACCACAAACTGGGACGGGTGAGCTTTCCACACCGCGGCTCTGCCAAGATTACGCAACACTATTATTCTGTACCATAAAAATAAACCAACCCAAAGACGTTATGCTACCACTGCTGTAGCGACATCCCAACTCCATACGTGGAAGGTTAAGGGAAGTTTTGGAAAGTGAATTTACTTCTTTAGTAAATAACATGTAGCATGTAGAATACTGCAAGATTAACTATTCAAAATCTAACACTAGGACAGTGACTGCAATGAGCCCTCATGTTGTTTATGCCCAGTGCTTAATAACATCAACAGAACGCTTGTTTTATATAATATTCAGAACATGTTTCTCCATTCGTCTTGCTTGCACAGGACTCTCCGATCAACAAGTTGCTGTACGCCAGAGACATCCCGCGCTACAAACAGATGGTGGAGAGGTAAGAATATGGCAGCCGGCCGCCCCACTGACCCCAGGCATAAAAAACACTCTAGAAGATGGAGGAGGAAGGGAAGGAAGGAGAGAATGAGGCCGAGGACAATCTGTCAGCGGCAGACAGAGGGTAGACTAAGCCTGTGAGGCTTCCATGCATGGATGGTCTGGGAGCAGACTGCCACACTTACTACTGTCTGCTGCACATTAAAGCCTGCAGATTACACCGGTGATACATTGGAGTATCTCTGCATGAGATTTTCGGATCCAAAATGTGCTTGTTTTATAAGGATTGTTCGTCTTAACTCAATTTAAAATGGATGCAGAAGAGCTTTGGTCTATGCATATTTTCTCCACTGTTTTGAATTTAAACTGAAGTGAATCAGCGAGCCAGTTTTAGGTAATTATCTGTATGATTATCTCACATTACTGCACTGATGTAGAAGTGCGCTCATTTTAGTGTGTTTCAGCTCATTGGTGTTTGGTTTTAGGGCCCATAACTGTACCGTTTTGGTTCCATTAGCATTTGGCTAACTGTTACTTTCAAACTTGATGGTGTTAAAAGAACATTTTAGCTCTAGTCTTTCTAAAACAATGCTATAGGAAATAATAGAAAGTGAATCCAGGCAGTTGTTTCATTCTTTTCCATCCCTTTCTCCAGATACTACGCAGACATCCGACAGACCATCTCAGCCAGTGACCAGGAGATGAACTCAGCTCTAGCAGAACTCTCTCGTGTAGGTTACCGCTCTTGTTTTCCCATTTTGCATAAATAACTTTTTGGGGGGTTTTTTGGCAAGCGTTGAACACATAAATCATTTCAGGAAGTTTCCGTCTGGATGGATGCATAACAAGCTGGATGTGGAGTGTTTTTTTAAATAAAATATGAAAGACAGCCAGTGCACTTTTTAACAGCTTCCACCCACTGACGTTTGCACACCTCTCTATTTTTACTCTCCCAAAAAAACAGAATTACGCCGCCGAGGTGAACTGTCTTGTGGCTTTACACGAGCTGTACAAGTACATCAACAAATACTACGATCAGGTGAGTAACACATGGACACGACTGTTGGGTTTGTTGAGTAAGTTGTCAGAGGTTGAGATTCGTTTTCCTACCGACTACATATAATTTCTGGGGAATTGCCATGTCGTCCATCTTTTTTTATAAAGTCTGTGGTTGCAGCTATCTTGCTCACTAAGCTCACCTTTGCTCCATGAGTTAGGTTTAGATTTTAAATATATATAAATAACAAAATAGAGCCAACTAGTCTTATAGCATGATAAGGACTGTTGCCGTTTTTATTTTTATCTGCTCACAGGATGTGTGTAATTTCAAAATTATACTTAGACTAAATAAAAAATACTTTTAAGTAGGAGGACTAAACACTATTTTGGGTAACGCTGCTAACTTTAACACATCCAATAAACAGTAAAGCCATGAATGTTCCTCAGATCTGATAACATCCTTCACCGGCCTCCATGCAGTGAAGTTGCTGTCGTTAATATGGCTTTTTGTTTTTTTTAACAGAACTTGTAATAACTTAAGATAAACATGGAATTATTTTCATCCCACTCTTGTCTTGTTGTGTCAGATCATCACAGCCCTGGAAGAGGACTCCACCGCCCAGAAGATGCAGCTTGGCTACAGGCTCCAACAGATCGCCGCTGCCGTAGAAAACAAGGTGACAGACCTATGACCCCGAGGCTGGAATGGACTTTTCTTTAAACCTTGAAGAGAAGATATTGTTGCGAAAACCTCTCCTTGACATCTCCTTCGGAAAAAACAAAAACGTCTTTCTTTTTTCTTTTTTTTTTTGAACATAAAGGATGACAAAGGAATATTACTGTGATATTAGTGTCATTCTGACAGACGTTTTTAGTGAAAGGAGACACGATGTGAAGAGGATCAGTGACTGTGACCATGTTTCTTGTGCTGTATCAAGGGGGTACAGTAAGAATCCCTTAGAATTCCCACAGGTCCTCACACTGGGAGTAAAAGGACAGCACTCTGAAGGGGGAAAAAAAAAAAACTGAGAAAATGTGAAATACGGCACATGAAAACTAAGGAACTTTCTCTTTAAGTGTGACATCTCTTGTGAGGATGCCCCATGGTGTTTTATTCACCTCAAGGGAACATGAAGAGAGATCAGTTTTGTTTAGTTTTCCTCTTTCTTGACGGACATTTTTCTTGATGAACTGCACAGAACATTCCCGCCCCGAGTTTAACAGTACGCTTGTTAGTTAGGAATGAAAAAAAATCTAAGTGTGCTGGAGGACGAAAACCATGCAAAGAGGCAAAAGGGAAAAAAAGGGAGGACTTGACCTTTAACATCGACAGCTGTGGAGTTTTCTACTGTGTTCTGTCAAAGTCTTACATGAAGAACTGTCAGTGGCTTGAGTCACCGCTTATCGAATCTGAAGGATGTTTCCATTTTTGCTTTTACTTCCTTAAATCATTCATCCAAGTCTTACTCTGTTTTTTTTTTTAGTTCACACAAAGCAGTTAAAAAGATGTGTTCTGAGTTCGTCACACCACAGAAACCATTCAGACAAATTAGAATGAAACTACGATTTTAAAAAAAAAGCAGTATGTTCTGTTCTTAGGATGTGATCACTGAAGGCACTGAAACCATGTCCAGTTGCAGGAAAGGTGCAGCCTCTCTCACATGTCAAATACCACTGCAGTCCAAAAAAAGGATTTATTTACTAAGTTTATCGGACTTGAACGGTCTCACATGTTTGAGCCACAAGAGCCAGAAACCAATTCAGAGCCAGAGGAAACCTACATACCAGAGAATCAGAGAATCACTTTGCAGCTGGTTCAGTTTTTTTTTAGGAATCCTATCAAAAATTGCCCATCAGTGCGGTTGGAGGGTTTGGTAATTATAACGTTACACACTAAAGCAAAGAAAAAAAAAAAAAACATTCATCTGCATTTGCTGAGTGACAGGCTTTCCTGCTTAATCGTGAGCTACTGCACCTACCACAGCTAGCTATTCCTTCATCCAGCAGCAAACAGCTCGGTGTCCTTATTTTAAGTTCCTAAATACGATGAGATAAAGAAGAGGTGGACTGATTGTGTAAAACTCCACCAACGTCTGCCTGTGCCGTGACCATTTCGGGGAGTTTTAGAAACTTGGATTTATGGATAACCCGCTGTTACTGGTGAATGGTGCTGATCCGAATCTCCCCTCACCCTCCTAACATCTGGTGCCACTGTAAGCAACACATACCCACCAATGAGCTGCCCTGTGTGCGTAAGCTATGATTTGACAAACGCAAAACCCCGATCCGCATATGATTCCTTGACATAAAAGGGTTGATCAGAAAGTTCAAGAGACTGTGCCGATAAAACATGAAAAAACTGATTTAAATGTGGCTTTTATCCCCATCAGGCTAGTGTCCTTGTGCAGTTATATAGCAATTCAAGCACCTCTGCAATGCTTGTACGCGCTCCCTGGAAGTCCATTTTTAAAAACATGTTAAGCACTATCTGTGATGACGCTTCAGCTTTATTTTGGGGAAGAAGAAAAAGCGACAGGGAGCTAAATCTAGCAAGCGGGACGGGTGGGGTGCGATTATTGTGTTGTTGTAGCCAAAAAAAACATTTGTAATCATTGTGCTGTGAACATTCACACAGCGCTTTTGTGCAACAGTTCAGGTCATTTGCGCCAAATGTTCCGACACCTAAAGATTAATTATTACAGAAAATGCTGTTTCTTCTGTTGGTGGTAGCTGCAGACCCACCGCCCGTCACCAGTGATGATCCTCAGCGTGAAGGTTGGCTCATCTCAACAGTTTGCTATCCACGGGGAAGTCGCAAATCTTCCAGTGGTCATAAAAACATGTGTAACACAGGAGCTGACTCATAATGATGCTTGTTTCCATACCGCTTGCACACGTTGCACACATGTTCTCCGTGCATGCCCACAACACACGGTCTATATGATCAACCCTCCAAGTGATGCTAGGCCAGAACACGTAAAGTCACGTTAAGGGTTGCAACTCCTCCCGGATGTGATAGTATTGCTGCGGACCACTGATGTTAATGCACTCTTGGTTATATACAGTTATAGTGTCGGGGGGATGGAAAGCGTGCCAAGTGTGGCTCCACTGCGCCATGATATCTGGTTCTACCCTAAAGACCCTGAATGCAAAAATGATGATTAGTATTACTGTTTGAGACAAATCTCAAATCGCCACGTGTCCTTTGATTGAAATTTCCAGCTGCTGCCTCATGTGGTTTGAACTGAAGACTGGTGTTTTGTTTCGTGATCGACTGCTATTGTGAATGTTCTTTTCTTCGTTCGTGTTTCATAAATGTTGTATGAATTTTGCAAGCATTTTTATATGTAGCACCCAAGAGAATTTGGTGAGAGATACATACAGATGACTTATCCGTCCTTGATAAAAGAGTGAACGCAAAATCTTCGACGCCACTTGAACTACACAAAATCCAAAAAGCCTGACCTGTAGGTAATAAATGTGAAAAACAATGCACAGAAGAATGTAGAAATGATTCTCTAAGTATCTAAAAGGTGCATTATTTATTGTTATTTAGCTTCTGTTTCCTACCATGATAGGGTTTAAAGTGTGTCCAGGCTTCATAGGTTGTTCTAGAAAAACAAAAGTGCAGAAAAAAGCTAATCCTGAGGTTATTATAAATCGGACAATGTGGCATAAATCACTTCATGTTTCTGCAATCACTTCTCATATATGTGCATTTTATTGGTGTATTTCGCCCGATTCATCAGGTTTGATCTTCCATATCTACAGTTTTTGCCTACTGCACACTCTTTGTTCGGTTTTCTCTGTGGTCCTGTGACGACGCTCATTTTTCAGTGGATTCAGCTCCACCTGTAAATTTCGTCTGTAACTATTACTAAAGCAGAGGGAGGAAGGAGGAAAACGCTGCCTCCACTCATCGGTTGTTAGAGCAGTTTTTCCACACTAACATTTCACACTGACACAACAGCCGCGCCCTGATTTTTAAGCTTTAATTTTGATGTTTTTTTGGCGTCACAGTGGATGCCCGGTTTTAGCAGTGTTGTGGTAGAGCAAAGCTTTTTTTTTATCTTTTATAAATTGTCCCTTGTCTCTGAAGACATAAAATCAGAAAGTAGGATGATCATACAAAGGTGTCTGTCGCTCTACAAATCCACATGTGAAAGTCTTTTATTAGTTGTTTTCCAATTTAATTTATTGTTTATTTATTTTTACTTGTTGTTGGTTATTCCTTTCAGGCAGATAAAATGATAATGGTTTTGACCCTCCCAGTGAGATTTTTTTTTTTTGTAAGACCCTTTTATTTGTACGTTACGGTGTTTCTTGAAGCAAGCAATTACCTTGTACATTTACAAAAAAAAACAAACACTATTATTCTTTGCCATGCACATTAGTGTTGCTTGTGGCTTATTTGTGTATGCAAAGCTCAGTTCTGATGTTTTTACTGTAGATACATACTGTTCATAAGTAATCCTGACTTTAGCGTTCTTAAACTAACTGATAGGATGAACCTAACAACAGCTTAATGTGATGCAATAAAGTGGTCCAGACAACAGAAGTCTCAAGTTTCTTTGCATTATTACCTATTCATAGATGTTTTTGTTTTGGTATTGACAGTTATACTCACTGATTGGCAGCTTACCATGAATCTGAATCATTTGACATCCCTGAAACTGGAGAAACTGCTTAAACCGCACATATCCCCATGTGCTGTACTTGACACTGTATCACAAACCACTTGGCACTGTGACCAAACGTTCGAATTCGATACCTCTCACCCATTCCCTTGCACATTTTCCGTTAGCACTATTGATCCAGTAAGTGGCCGATGGACGAGTGTTTCCCCATCTCTATTGATCAGTGATTCTCTTGAATGAAGCAATGTGTACTTGTGATTGTCAAATGTCCACATCTGATTGTGAAACTTCATAAAGATGTAAACAGAAAGATCAGTAAACAACCATAGACTGTATAAAAGATGGACGTAGCAACTGGCCCTGAAAAATGAAGCCAACTCGGAAGTGTCAAAAAATTATGTCCGCTAGCTGCTGGCTCCATAAAGCCCTGGCTCCCATAGACTTGAATTGGAAAAGAAGTGATCACAGATCATCAAATACTGCATTCCTCCAGCTCAAGATTTTTTTCTTATTAGTTTTCATGGTCAATAATAATGTGGGCGGGCAGAGAGGGCCCGCCTCTCAATCCGTCTGATCAATCGCTGCTCCTATGGCTCCGCCCCCCTCCCACGATTTTTGCATCACTGGCTCCAAAAATCCAAGATGTCAACCAGGAAGTAGCAAAACCCTGGCTTCATTTTCTCAGTGCAGAAACCAACGGGTGACGTGACGGTAGCTACGTCCATCTTTTATACAGTCTATGCTAAACACCCACCAAAGCACAGTTGCACTTGTTAACAGGAGGTGTAGAACGAGCCACAGCGCCACCGTAATCCCACCAAACACCACTGACGATGCACTGCTCGTGCAGCATAGCTCGAAAAGGTTAGTCAGTTCAGACAGTGTGATCAATTTCAATAACGTCAGCCGCTATGGAAAGCAATCAAGAAAAGAAAACCCCGCTTGCTTTTTATTAAGCTCCAATGGGGTCCAGCGTGTTTGGCGTGAACTTGGTTATGACGACCAAAGTGAACGCACAATCCTGACACTGAAGCACAGAGGTGAGAGCGTGATGATATGGGCACGCATGAGTGGAAACGTTTTTGAGGAGGTGACATTTATAGACGGCACCACAGATGCCTGTGGATATATCAAAGTACTGACAACAAGATGACTCCCAGTCTACAGAGAAATTCCAGCATTATAATGATTCAAAGCACACTGCTAAAATCACACAAGAATTCCTAACGAAGAAAAAAGGTGAAAACTATGACCTTTATAAGCGTATCACCTGACTTGAATCTAACCTTTTGGGGCATTTGGAACGAACAGCGCAAAGCAACACAACCCCTCAGGCAAAGTGCAGCTGAGAAACAGAAAAAATATGCAAAAGAATGGCAGAACATGTCTCCAGAGATTTGCACAACACTGGTGTCGAGGAGAATCGAGTCTGTCATCAAAAACAGAGGTGTCAAATAAATAAAAGATCAGAATCTCAGTAATGAAAGATGTGTCGACCTCTGTTCCTACTGGGGGGCCTGTATTTTCAATACAGCAAATCTGAAATATTGGTTTTAATTTTATATAAGTAAAATACATGTATTAACAAGTATTAAGAGGAGAAACCATTTTCATCATCTTTTGACATTAATGTGATCGCTCAGATCCCTACAGCACAGTTTAGAAAGGCCTCACTACTAATTTGCACACTGGCTTGCTTCTTGTCAACAGCAGGCTGGGTTTGAAACTCCATATGTCTCTCAGTGGGCTATAAATCTGATGTATGAGCACCTGTCACGTAAACACACAGCTTGCAATGTTGCAACATGCATGGGCCTCAGACTATGGCTGTGGTTATTAGCTGGCATCCTAAACAATCCCCCTGTTGTGTTTCATCCAGAGATAACAATAATCCATAAGTGGCGAAATCCTAAAATATTAGCTAAACATTCATATGCCATTCAGTGTGTTCCAGGTAATGTTTGTGTGTTTGTTTTATCTTGCGACTGGAGGGTGATGAAATCTTCCACAGCGTTAAACCGAGGACAAGCAGGATCCGTATGTGGGTCTTAAATTAGCAGCAGCATCACTGCAAATGAATGCAGGTCACGTTTCATTTTTATGGCGGGTAGAAATGGGGGTCAGATAGGCCTGTTGACTGTGTGTTCGCATGTGCAGCATAAGGGAAATGTGTACATGCATAAACACGTAGTATCAGGCCTTTCCCTTAACGCTGGAGGAAATATGTCGACTCTTTAATCACCTGATATTTATCCACTACTAACCCAGTGATCTAGATCGGTGCAGGTGCCGTTTTGATGTCACGCACATGCTTCCTGCTCCTGTGGGAAGTCTCCTATTGCAGCTCTGTGAAAATGGAAAATACCAACAGCCAGCACAGGCTTTTCAGCTTAAGATTGGACCAACATTACACAGTAATAGCAGGACACAGGAGGGTGTGCCGAAAACACCGGCGCGCTAATGCAATGCTATAGAACAGCCTACTGTAAGGAGGTTGTGACTTCCAGTTTCTTCGTTCTGAATGCATTAAATGTAAAGTGTTCACAAAGCAAAGCTGGTACAGGGGCCGCAATTCTGTCCAATCAGGCTTGGAATGTCATTTTAAATACCTATAATGATAAAAGTACCTTTCCTAAAGCACTCAATGGGGCAACCCTGTCTGACTTCTTACCTTTTAAACTTGAAACTCTCTTCATGTTCTCTACAGTCTCCTGAGGGAGTATTCTCTTGGGCGTTCAGGGGTCTGGGCTGAGGTCCAACGGTGTTTGAGCCGGGGTTGTTTTGGCCCCGTACCTGTAGAACAACCTTCTTAAAGTCCCATCTGAAAGGTTGTTTTTGTTTTTGGCTTCTGGAGTTGCACAACTGTCGGCCATTTCTCAATGTTTACTAATGTTAAGTCATCTGACTTTTATAGGACAGGTTCCTATTTCTTAACTGCTGGGGATCGGCACTTTCTCAGGTCTCCAGCAGTATGCCTGGTGACAAGATGTGCTTCTGTGCTGCTGTGTGGTGAAGAAGGAGCTAAGCCGGGAGGTTCAGTTTACCAGTCGAACTACATTCTAACGCTGAGCTCTGACTAGTAAATAAAATAACAAGACTGCGGATACCAGAAGCTGAAAAGTGTTGTGGCTGGGCTCTGCCTTCGTAGTAGGGTGAGGAGCTGCCACATTTGGAAAGTGCTTAAGTCGCGTCTCCTTGGAAGAAGCCAGCTTCCTTTGGAATTTTTTTGGGCACATCCAACTGTGAGGAGACCCCGGGGTAGACCCAAAATTCACAGGAGGGATTATATATCTCATCTGGCCTTCGGATCTTCAAGTTGGAAAACATTCCTAGAGAGAAGAAATGCCCTGCTTAGCCTGAAGATTAGTAGAGAACAATAGACGGTTGGATGAATGGATGGACGACCATTTATGCAAACTGCTTCAAACTGAATGGATGGACAGCCCAAGTCACTTCAAGTAATCTCTTAGGTATTGATGTTGTTGTGCCTCAGAGACAAGATTCTAGGATGCTATCACAGATCAAAGACATCGCAGTTTAGCCTCTGACAGCAGGTACTGTTGATGAGTGATATAAATAAGGGGGACTAAGCCCCTAAGTGGCCAAAAAAAATCATTTAATGCATAGGGTTGAAAAAACATCAACCTGTCCTATAAAAGTCAGATGAGTTACCACGAGCAAACTCTATGAAGTATCAGACAGTTTTGCAACTCTAAAAGCCAAAAATAAAAGCGACCTTTAAGTGGGACTTTAAGAAGGTTGTTCTACAGGTAAGGGGACAAAACAACCCAGGCTTGAACACCGTTGGATCTCAGCCCAGACCACAGAACGCCCAAGAGAATACTCCCTCAGGAGACTGTAGAGAACATGAAGAGACTTTCAAGTTTAAAAGGTAAGAAGTCAGACAGGGTCGCCCCATTGAGTACGTTAAAGAAGATATTTTCATTGTGTTGAGTTTCATTTCAAAATACTATATTCCAAGCCTGATTGATTGACAGAATTGCAGCCCCTGTACCAACTTTGCTTTGTGAAACTTGTAATGGTTGGATTTTGTTTGTGCTATGTCAGGGAGATGTGAATCCAAACAGGGTCAGGAGAGGGTCACCTGAGAGAAGGCTGTTTGTGGAGGTGGTTTCACTGGGCTAACTGGACTTGAGATGATCTACTAACTTAACATTCAAATTACATCCATCCAGATGCCCTCACCTATTCCATGATGCCTGTTCTTATTTGTCCGCACAATACAGGGCTTCATATTGTCAAACATATTCTGTACTAACACACAATATCACCACAGCAGCTAGATTGGTTTGGATAGTACCTATGTTCTTAATGCCTTTAGTAAAGTTTGATAAAGCCCAGTCACCAACACCCCATACACTGCACCAGAAGGGTTCGTACCATTTGCTACCAAATCCATAGGCTAAAGTTTAAACCCTGTCATTTTAAAGTACGCTTTCACATTGGTACAGTAAACACGCCCACAGTGCAAGTACAGCCATAGTGTGCACTATAGTCCGAGTATTTAAGGAGGTGTGATACTGTAACGTGTTATCTGACTACGAACAGCTATTCACGTGAGGTCAAGAAGCCCTTGATAAACCCCATATCAGTCCCTTCTTATTCATTCCCCTTCAACGCAGCTTCTGTCTTTTCTCTCACCTCCTCTATCTGTACTATATGCTTCAGTACCCAGGAGCCCTTCTGCTCAGCAGTATCAACTGTTAAACCCTGTGCCGTATCAAAGAAGGAGCGTTAACAGCCAGGTGTTGGTAGCTCACAGATTACACCGCGTGCTTTCTCACAGAATGCCACCTCTTCCTAGATAGATCCTTCGCATGTAGACTTAAAAATACACTGCATTGAAACTTTATTGTGTTATTCAATGATGTGCTAGAGTTTGGGAATCCCAGTCTTGAGCCAGGTTTAGCAATGAACGATCCCAAAGGTCAAACTCCCAGTGAGACGGTGGACAAATCAGCAGCTGTCACTCCCTCTTCTCCTTTATCTGTTTGGCCTCACGCGACACTCCTTTCCTCTTTTAGGGTCCCCCCCCCGCCCTCTGTTGTGGCTTTCCCACTTTAGACAACAACTCGAGGAACAGAGATACAGAGAAAGAGAGAGACAAACAGTTGAATCTGACCAGGAGAGAGCGGAGGATAGAAATCGCACAGGAAGGCAGGTAAAGGCCTGACAGGCAGCGAGCAAGCAGGCTGCTGGGCATTTCCATGTATAGACTGCTGACTGCTGTTGCTGCTGTTCCCAGCCTCCTGAGAGATCGACCAGACCCCCACCACCACCACCAACAACACCACCTCCACCTCTTAGCTGCTCAACTGTTTTCAAGTGCTGCAGCATTAAAAGTGCTGCAGTTTCACTTACTTTAGCCACTGTCTCTCTCTCTTCAGTCAATGCTGGGATTTGATCAGCACAGACTGCAGATATCCAACACTTTTTTTAAAAAATTCAAGATACTGGCTGCACCTTCTGATTCACAATATGCAGAGGAGTCCTCAGCACCATCACAAGTGAGTAAAGAACTTTTAATTCTATATTGAAATATCTTCTTGCAGCACTAGAAGCAAGCCAAGTTTTGCATGGATGCACATTGCGTCTTCTAATGTGTTTTATGCAGGTTTGCATTCTTGCATTGGCATGAAAACTGCAACTCAGCTCCTAAGATTTTTTTTTTTGCACTCACAGCAGTGCATCTTGGAGCAGCTAATTTAAGCACAAATCAAGCATGCCAGGATTATTTTAGGGATCAAGGAGGTGACTTAAATGGTAGTTTAGAGTTTTAGATGATATATCGAAGTGCTCCTGGGAACAAGATAATCAATGACCATCCATTAAAATGTTTTGAAAATTCAGAAATCTCGCACATTCTCTCTGTACTCAGCCATACAACAAATCAAACTCTACTGTACGCCCCTCTAACCGCACGGAAAATGGACCTGTGATCATTATTTTAAGTCATGACGTGGGCGTAACTCCAAAGCAGCTGGGATGCAGAGTTATCGGGTTGCATACGGCAAAAATGATTTACAGCTGAGTCAGAAATAGCGCAACTTCCGATGCTGCTTGTCCAATCTTAGCCATGCAGGCAGTGGGACAAGTTTCCATGGCAGGCTGAGTCTATGGGAAAATCTAAAAGTAGTTCAACCGCCCTGGCTGCCACCAGCTTGCCACTAACACACAGACACATATGCAACATACTCACCACAGAAGATGCACGGGCGTTAAGGATCAAGTTTTCATGTGACATTTTCTGTGTGTATGTGCAGAGGCGAAGGTGGCTTGTCTAATAGCTTCGAAGCCCTTGGATGCCACGAGCAGCTGCATCCCAAGGACGGCCAGAGCTCTGAAGACCCCAGAGAGTACTGTTATGGTATGACACACGCACATCCCTAACTCACGGCATCATCTGCACATGTGCACATTTACCGCTCGCTGTCACACTCTACTGCCAGTGAGCTCCGGCTGGAAATGATAGATCATGAGTGCAGCGGTTCCCAAGCTCAGGGTTGGATTCAAGATAAATCTGAGATCAATAGTGTTACGGTCTCGGGCCTCAGATATTCCAATGTTTCACGTCCACTTTAACCTGCAGTTTTAAGTCTTTTTTCTATCTTTTTTGCCAATTTGCTAGCCTGACCTTGGTCCCCGTTCTTCCTGCCAAACCTGCCAGCTGTGCAGGTCTCTGCGTGTACCTCTTACATCCTCGGCTGCGTACACGACGCCACAGATGCCTGACACGATCATAAATCATAGACCGGCTTATATCATGTTCGGGTTTAATAGAAACAGAGATTCAATTTCAAGATTTCTGACAATGTCCAAGAGCTGTGTGTCACGCTGGCTGAAAGAGAACAGGCTTAAGCATCATCATCATTTTTCAGTGTCCCGCTGGCAGATCTGAATGTATTAGTCACTAACAGACATGTTGTAGCTCAGAGGCAGTTGTAAAGCCAGAAATAGCTTTAGTCCGGCATTTTAGAACTTTCTATCTGAGGCGTTTAAACACTTGGTGAAAAGAATACAAACTGCATGACGACGCTGTTTCAGATTTCGGGTCATGTTAAGATACACCTGGTTACTGAGGCCAAAATTAAAAATATATTCACGCTAGTTTTATATTTGCTCAGGCGGGTACCACCCTGTTCGGATAGGGGACACCTTCAACAGACGATACCAGGTGGTCTCTAAACTCGGCTGGGGCTATTTCTCTACTGTCTGGCTCTGCGTGGACCTCAGGTAGGTTCATTTAGGTGCTGCTTTAAAAATGAGCAGGGTGTAAACAGGGATTAAATCTTATATTCGTTTATTTTTTATTGCATTTTAAATTATAAAGAGCTTAGATGATTTCCACGTTTGATTTGTTTTTCATCACTATGTACATTAGAAGCAGCAAATTTCATTTTAACAAAGAAATCAAAGTATCGATTATATGCAACTCAACCATCATATGTTCTTATTGGTTCATGTAGCCCACTATGACTTGGAACATTATCTGTTTTGGGACTTTTTACCACTAAATCCATTAAAGATGTTAAGTCTTATAGCACTGGTGTACAAAATGCTTTGACAGTCAACCTTAAAAGCAGGATGTCCAATTAAAAAAAACAAAAAACAAAACATTACAGATGCAAAATGCAACATGTCAGCATTAATAAATACAATTCAAATCATTTCATGTGATTTTTATAGCACATTTATACATCAGAAAAATTCTTTCCAAGAGGGAAATAAAATTGGTGTTACACATTTACCAAACAAGTTAAAACAAGTTAGGACCCTGCAAGAGTATTAATTATGCAAATTTACCTCACTAATTTAAATATTAATGAAATGAAATGAAATGAAATGAATGAAAAAAATACTTTATTTATCCCAGAAGGGAAATTCAATTAAGGTTAGGCTCCTACAAGATCATTATCCAAATTTACCTTGATCCCTGTGGCGGACTTGTGACCTGTCCAGGGTAACAACATATTGTGTAATAGTGTAACAAACTACTGTGACTCTCTTAGAGAAGCATTGTGTTTGAATGCAGTTTTCAAAGGCACTTCAATACGACTTTGTGTTCACATTAAACATCATAAAACGATCCCAGAGCTGCTCTGATCAGTGCTAATGTGCAAACAGCCAGTGATGTTTGTCAGACCTGCATTTTCTTTGCAGGTCGTATTACATATTGTAAAACTGGTCTGGTGAAGGAGGGAATGACCCCTCATCACTATTATATGAAGACACTACACCTTCACTTTTCCAATCTCCCAGCCTTTAGCACAACTTTGGTGATAATACGATAACCACTTTAAAGAAGCTGCATGTTTGTATCAGCGCAGATTTTCATGATTCAGCACAAAGTGTACTGAGTCCCAGCAGCTCTGACCCGGTGTCTGTGTTGGCAGGCTCGGTCGACACGTCGCTGTGAAGGTCCTGAAGAGCGGAGCTGGCTTCGCCCAGGCTGGACAGGATGAACTGACTCTCCTCAAATGTGTGAGTGACCCACTGCTTTTTGTTTCTCCTCTCTGACCTCTCCTTCCTCTTCTGTGCCAGCTCTTTTGATTTTTTTATTTTTCTCGTCTTTTTCTGAATATCACTTCCTGTCTGCTTTTCTTTCTGTACAAGCCAATACTAAAAGATGCCCGTCCTTTTTCTATTTCCTGTTTCCCCTCTTCACCTCTCTTTCATCAGGCCAGCGGTCCTGTCGGGCGTCACCCTTCCAGCCAAAGGATCGTTCAGCTGCTTGATGAGTTCAAGCTGGCCGGGGTCAACGGGGTCCGTATCCTTTTTAGACACAGCTATTTCTTGATCACGCATTCTACACTTGACTCTGGAACTATCATGTGTGGAGGTGTGTATAAAAAAAGAGCCACTGAAATGCATCAATCAGATGATCCATTGCCATGCACAGGTTGCATTCAGGATGTTACTAAAAACAGCATTGCAATACAATGAACTGCTTCGTAAAGCCCTTAATGTCCGTTTGTGAGACATGTGCCTGGTGCTGGAGCTGCTGGGGCCGGACCTGAGAAGCTTGCAGCTCTGTTTCGGGACTCCGGGACTGTTGCAGCCGTGGGTCAAACAAATACTTACTCAGGTAAAACATTGGAGATTAATGGACCACGCATTCTCAGCTGGAAATCAAGAGCATGTAGAGGTGTTCCTGCAAAAAAATCAGATGAGAGGAATAATGCCGCTGTTACATATGTACACTAAGGGTGGTAGATGCTCTTCAGAGGTGTTAGTTTCCCTGTTTGAGGTCATGTATAGCTCTCTGTTCGGTAGCAAACCAGACATCCCGCACATAAATGTTTATGGAGAGCTGAGCATTTGGTCCGACCACTTCTTGTCTTTTCTTGGAGATGGCGAAACATCATCTCCAAAGACAACAAAGCAGCAGATTCAAAAATATGCATACATCAACTACCAGAACCCCCGTCGCAGGACGCAGTAGTTCTGCTTCACACCCAGGTTACACCAAACATCTAAAACCGTATCCGCCATGTGTCCTCAACAGTGGTTTGTCATAGAGGTGACTTTGTCCAGGGTGTATTTTCAGCAGCACAGATGCTATTGAATGACCGACACATAAATCATCATCATAAAATCGACTTTTCATAACCTGTTTAAGGATTGTATTATGGGAACACTACAGGCAGCGATACGTTTGCTGCTTGTCCTTTCCAAATGTTAGTCTGGGTGCAGAAACGTGTGATAGATGTAGACTACTTCGACATTCAGTAACACACATTACCTGTCGCCTATTGCGCATAATGTTTTTGTTGCTTATTTTTCACTTGGTTGGAACTCTGCTTTATATCTTTTGGACCCAACTCATCCAAACCAATGATACTATTGGTCCCCAGACTCACAGGACAACTAGGATTCACCAACCACCAGTTTGCTAAAGTATGCTTTCTTTCAGGACGTCCTTTTGTTTTTCTGCCTGCATCCTTTGAGTCTCGTTGTCAAGCTCCCTTAGGTCCTTGAAAATTTCAATCAGTGCTTGGTCAAACTATAATCTGCCATTGTATTTAGCTGTTGAGTCTCACATTGGTGTGCAATGGTCCCTTGTCCCCTCGTACTTTGGATGCTCTTGATTCACATGTAATCTGCAGCTAGAGGTAGCAGATTATTAGCTTACCTTAGCAAACGGACTGGAAGCAATGGGAGACAATTAGCCTACCTCTAGGGTACCTGCTGTTTTTATTTTACAAGTAAAAATAAGAAGGTGTCAAGTGGTTACTGAGTTTCGATGTGTCAGCAGGGACATTTTTTTGAAACCACGAACAGGGCCGGCTAGCTGTTTTAGCCCGTCACCAGTGGTTTTGCTTATCAAAGACCTTCAGAAATGGTCCAAACCAACTAAAGGTGTTGATTGGATGTAATCATTAAGACCATATTTCACTGCGGTTTGCAGAAAATAGTAGCTCAGCTTCTTCGGATGCAAATGAGCCATAACGAGGCCGCCCTAAAACGATGACAGGCCAACAGTTTGTAGCAGAGAATAGACGACACAGCATCATGCTTGTTTTAGCAGTAAGTGCAGATTCTTATTAAACATTCATGTATACAGTTGCTGTCATTATGATGTCTTTTTGTTTGCAGCACTCAACCTGTATAGTTGCATATTTATGAAAATAATTACACATTAAGTGCATTGAAACTACACCTTCATGCAGACAAACTTTCTCTCACGAGTACAGTTAAGAGGAACAACTTTGCACTGTTCAATACTGTCGCTTTTTTTAACCAGCTGTCAGCAGTGACTTCACAAATTTGTGTTTTGGGTCACGTTGATGTTGCCTTTTAGCTCGTTAAGAAGGTGGTCCAATCACATCCAGTTAACATATACACAAGAAGATGGACACCCCTCTCCTGTCTGGATGCTGATCTAATCATCTCATTCTCACCTCATCTCCTTTGAACCACCAGTTTTCCTGATCATGATAAATCAGGGAACAGTTAAGCATGAAAGGAAACATCATCAAGAAGCGCTGTGTGTTTTTTCTGCAGGTTCTCCAGGGCCTGGACTACCTTCACACTCAGTGTAAAATCATCCACACAGACATCAAGCCAGAGAACATCCTGCTGTGTCTGGAGGAGCAGTCCCACAAAGCAGCAGCGGGGGGCAGCAGCTCCTCCTCTATACTGATTGGGAAAGAAGCCAAGTCTACAGGTACAGTTGTTTTATTTATTTTAAATCATCGCTACAGATGCAAGACAGTGTTTAAGAGTTTAGTGTCAAAGCAGATCATAGCTGAGCTGTATGAGTGACCACACAGGGTTCATCAGGTCTGTGCACAGAGCAGATGCATGTGGAGACAACCCCTGTGCTAATGTTAGATTTTTAATATGCAAAGTCTCTGCTCTGTGCATACCTGTTTATTGTAAATGTTAGGGCTCAACCCATTTGATGGGCTGATATCTATACCAAAAAAAGAAGAAGATATCAGAAATAATACTTGTAATAATTCAACATGCAATCAAGCAAATGTTTCCTCTCCAAAATATCAGAGATGGGCACAACTAACAGTCCAGTCAAGTAGTTAAATCTATTAAAGAATATTGTTTTTTGTGAGATGTTTTAATAATGATGATTGATTGTCGTTTCTTACAGAAAGGAAGCAGGTAAACCCTGACAGTTTGAAGGAGATTACAGTGAAGATTGCTGACTTGGGAAGCTCCTGCTGGGTGGTTAGTACTTCCTCTATACTTTACATACTGCCAATATAAAGCTCTGACATCATACATTACCCTAGGTGTTAATTTATTTACCTAAAAAAAGAAAGGGTCCATCTTTATAAGGTGAATATTTTCAGACAAAAGAGATGATGCGACTGTATATATGTCAGTATTGTGTTCCAAACTGGTTCCTCTTGCACTCAAGTGGCCAAAGCTCATTTGTTCTGCTTCACTGGTACTGTGTGAATGCAGTCAGATTTAACCAAGCTGGTATGATAAGAGTTGGATATGACCACTCTGACTTGCTGCCAGTGGCCAAAGAGGAAAAGTCTTAAAAGCATTTTCCTCAAAGACCATCACTAAAAGTGATATCTCCGTAAAAACTGTAGACGAAAACCTTACTGCAAACATTGCATTATGATTTTTTAATCCACTAATGTTAGTATTTGTAAAGAAAATACTCCCACAATCTAGAAAAGTGATTTTTATTTGTGTAATGTCTAGAACACCACATACAAAAACACAAACAGAGAAATCACTCAATTGAAACATCCCAAACTCTTCTAGCTTTCTTGGCGAATTTTGAGTTTAATGTGGATTTTAAATAATCAAAGTAAGAAGCTGAAGAGCAATATAGGTATTCAGTGCTGCGAAATCTAATCACTGTGAAGTCGTAAACCGGTTTTGTTGTGCATTACACCCTGACAAAAGAAACGTCATATTTTCTGTCTGCTGTCTGTCTTCCTGTCTGGACCAGTACAAGCATTTCTGTGAGGAGATCCAGACCCGTCAGTATCGCTCGCTAGAGGTTTTGCTGGGATCCGAGTACGGCCCGCCTGCTGACATCTGGAGTGTCGCCTGCATGGTGAGAAACAAACCAAACCAATGGGATCTTTACACTTTGAAATAGACAAATCCAATTTGCATGGCTTCACCATTTCATCAAATGGAATAAGAGTCCTTTGGATCATTTTATGTCTCTATAAAGAATCAGCACGATTGTATATTTGGGAACTTTGGGATTTCTGCTGTAATTTAAAATATAGTTCAGTGTATTTTGACTAAATCTGGCTGCATAGCAAAAGCTTATAGTGACCATCCTACTAGCGGATCACTGAGGTGTTTAAACCCAGAAACAGGGATTAGGGAGATCCCATGAAGTACAGAAAACAACTCCAAAATTAGCCACAACTTCTCGAATCCACTTTTAACTCGACACAGTATAGTCTTGGGTCCTCAGCAATAAAACCTACCAAATTTTAGGTAGATCAGATATACGGCTATTAGGATATGTAAAGAACACACACATACACATATTCTTTAATTTATTATTAAGATAGTTATTATGATTCTTTAAAGTTGTTTTATAATACTTTCACATGGTAAGTCATGTATTCTTGATTTAAGAAGTTCTCAATAGTTTATCAGTTTTGCTTTGACTTACTAACAGAAATGATAGTTTTTAGTACAAATCACATTTTATGATGCTCGATTTTGTCATAAACAAACCAAATCTTTACTTTTTTATTTTTGCCACAGTGCTGAAAAGTTGGTTTTAGATTCTACCTAGAACTATATAAATGTGCATCATCTGCAAAGATGTTTTTGTATGTAGCTATAACACAAACAACAATGGGCTTAACCGTGTACCCTGAGTCATCCCATAAATACCTTTCATTTCCACAAGAAAAAGAACACCAAACTGTTGAACAATATTCTTTTCTCCTTTGGGAATCATGAATTTCAGTCTAAATTTGAGCGCCAGTTCATCTAAAGGTTTGTCAAGATTTCACTGGATAACTTCAATATGCCAGTGATGCTATGTATAAAGCTTTATCCTCCAGGTAGCATTTAAAAGTGTCCCAAATTTTTAGTAATTCATAAAAGATCTTTTTTTAGGTCTAGACTAAAGTAGTGGCTGGACCGACCATGATCATTCCTACAGTTGTGCTGCTAGTTACGCTAAATAACAAACCTCCACCAGAAGTCCAGTCACCCATCAGTGAGGCTAGCATTAATGCTCTCTGTAGACTCTTTGCCTCATATCTCATTCTTGAACATTCTCCTTCTTTCTCTCAGGCCTTTGAGTTGGTCACTGGAGACTCGCTGTTCGAACCCAAAGCCAGCGATTCTATTTCCCTGGAGGAAGGTACGTCTGGCGCAGTGTGCTGACGGTGATGGGGGGGCATGACGAGCTCTGACACGGGATTAAACGGGATTAGCTGCGTTGTATGTATTGAAATTGTTGTGTTTATTGCTCCTCTGTCTCGTCTCCTTCCACCTCAGACCACATCGCCCAGATCATGCAGCTGTTTGGTAAAATCCCAGCAGCTGTTGCCTTGTCGGGTAAATACTCAGCAGAGTACTTCAGCCGCAGAGGTAAGGGCAGCTTTTTAAATGGCTGCAGCCTGTTTGGACTTTATAGAATGATTTTTCTTCCATGAATCATCTAAGCGTATAAAACTGTATGCTTTGTTTTATTCAGGGGACCTGCGTCGTGTTGGTCCACTAAAGCTCTGGAGCCTCTATGACGTTCTGGTGGAGAAATACCACTTTCTGTTGGAAGAGGCCTCTGGATTCTCAGACTTCCTTCTTCGCATGTTGGATTATTACCCGGGACGGAGGGCCACCGCTGCACAGTGCCTTCGCCACCCTTGGCTGACCTCATGTTAGCCTCCTAAAAGCCCTACAGCCTTCAGCGGTCCTCACAGCCAGATACTTTCAGCAGCTCTAACTCTCATATTTAGGGCATCTTTGAAATTCAAGGGAACTCCTGTAGGATGTGACGTTATGCTCATTCAGCATCAGACAGACAATGAGATGATCTTCTCCATTGGAGCCCTGTTAAGCACTTTAAGCTTTTTTTTTTTCTTACATTAGATTTTTTTTCTTTTTTTTCTGGAGTTTGATTGCCAGACCTTAGAAGCCTTTAAGATTCTGTGTTGTCTCTTCCTACAGGCCGGACACTGCTAGCCGGTGTGAAGCTGATGCAGCGCTATAGTGCAGCTATTATTCAGTAAATTTGAATGTTGCTTCGTGTCAATAATTTGTTGATGTTTCATAGCGAACAGATTTTTTAGTTTCTTTTTTGTACAATAAAAATGAACAGCTTTAAAGATTAAAATCATATTAAAGCAGTGCAAATGTAAGGCAACTTGTATTTTTTTATATATATATCTCTAAAATGGTCTGATTAATCCCCAGTTCATTCTGCAGCATGACAGCAACCTCATACAGCCACGGCCCCACTGTGGGATTACATGAAGCGAGAGAAGACACTGACACAGATTAAATCCACTAAAGAACTGTGGCGGGTTCTCCAAGATGCTCAGAGACGCGTACAGTAAAACACTGCAGATGGCTGAGCAGGATATTATACAGTGACTTCATGGTTGGGGAAGCATCTTGGAGAAATGCATGCATGTGCACATAATAGAACTGCTGTTAAGGCACTTTGTACAGCAGTAATTGATAAATTGAGGCCATTCATGACACTGTTTGTTGAAGAATCCTCACTTTTAGTGTTTAAGCCACGGTGCTGAATTGTATCCTTAGATATTCAGTGTGGATGTAGCAAAACTCCTGTTGTTAAATTTGCTTTCCCTAACATTTATTTTTTGAGAAAAATAAAGCTTCTCTTTCCATTTTGAAAAGGCAGATAGGTTCAAATTCATGTTGTCATGACATCCTGCACATGTTGAAGACAAACCTCTAATCTAAACTGAAACCTGACTGAGGCTCATCAGGAAAGCTCAACATGTCTTTCTTTAGTTTTATGTGATCCAGTGGACAGGATTGAAGTTCTTGTTTCGTCTTTTGTGCTG
>NW_007579805.1:0-3850 GCF_000690725.1 Stegastes partitus
CAAAAGTCAGCCAAATGCGGCAAAATTGTCACAGGGGTTTCAGGCACTGTTCGGAAAAAAACCTTTACATATTTAATGAAAAGTTTAAAAAATCTTTCTGTGTAAATGTCTCATGTCACAACGTGGACACCTGCAGCTTATAGACAAGTGTGGCCTGTATATGTACAACATTTGTTTTCTTTTTAAAGTTAGTGGGTGCGGCTTATATTCGGGTGCTCAGTAGTCCAAACATTACGGTATTCTTTTTCACTACCTGCCTCCAGAAGGTAATGACCACCACTTTGTATTTCAGAGGACTTTGACACACTGTATGTTGAGTCTTCAAATATTATCCTTTAAATATAATAAATAGACAGTCGCTAAATAAACAGATCTTTTATATGTGTAGTATCAAGTACCACTGGACTGACCGCAGAGGGTTGGAATTTAAAGCAGCAGCAGCAGGGAATGCTTGCCGTTGGTGACTCAGAGGGGTTCTTCTACCACAATCATTGGCCTGACTGACTCTAGTTGCCCTTTTCAGTTCTCTGGAGCTGAATCTACATCTGACATCATTTGGGAAACACAATGCCTCTCATTTGCTCAGCCAGCTACTCACACAGATGGACCACATGTGTGCTGATGCACTTTATATCTGCTGCATTGAATATTTGCTGGACATCATAATTGTTTTGTTCATGACTTATGTGTAGAAAAGGAAGTGACTGAACGCAGCAGGAGTTGAATTATGTCAGGCTAGCCATTGATGGCTTATCACTAATCTATTCAGCATTAGTAAATGATCTATTAAGCCCTCACTGCTGCCTGTAAACCCTCTAATAAAGGCCGCCTCATTAGAAAGTGTTTGCTTTGTAAAACCTCTCGCCTGGCTGCGTGTCTGATGGTGTTTGTGTTCTGTTTCATAAGTTGTGCGCGAGGTGAATTCCTGTTCTGTCTGAAAGTACCTGGCAGCGAAGCTTCCTCTGATTCTTACTCAGAAACTCACTGCTTTAAAACAGGCATAAACCTGCGTGTACATCTCTTTGTGAGCTTAACGTTTACACAGCTCTTTTATTTCTTTACTGCATCCAGCGTTTCCACCCAAATTCCCTCGTAGTGACTGAATCACCGAGTGTGATGCGGTGCCTTGGTATTTCTCTGTGAAGTGAAAGTGCTCTGACACGTTGCAGGCTGTAACTGGTGTTGTTGGAAACCGGAAAATATCTGATTTGTAAAGCAGGATACAGTAATGTTATGTGGTTAGCTTCACTAGCTAGCCACGGATGGAGTAGGAATCCCATCAGGTGTTTGGAAGCCAGGTTGAGCTAATGTAATAGCACAGCGGGTCCATCTAAATCCTGGGTGTTGTAACACACACCAACCAACATAGTGAAGCTTACAGCACAACCCCTGGCCCTTTGGCTACATTTAATCACTCTACTAACTAAACAACAACCTTGGAGTGATCTTTAGCAGCTCCTTCAATCAAATTTGACAAAAAGATCAGCTTGCTTAATACCTCTAGCCACGGTTAAGGCCCTGTCTCTGTTCCAAAGACTTTGAGGAAGTCGTCATGTCTTTATCACCATGTGGTTAGACTATAATAGCGTTCTGTATTCGAGTGTCGAGCAGCAGTCTTCTCTTCAGCATCTGCAGCTGGTTTAAAAGGCAGCCGCTCATCTGTTGACAGGAAATAGGATCACTTAACTCCAGTGTTGTCCTCGCTCGGTTGGCTTTCTCTATGTTTTCAGATTGATTTCAAGATTTTATTGTTTGTTTCTAGGGTTTTGAATATTTACTCTTATGTACTCCGCCTAAAGTGCTGAGGTCAACCAACCAGGTGGATGGTCTGAGATCCAGGCACAAAAATAAAGGTGATCGAGTCTTTTTAGTGGCCACCCCTAATCGCTGGGACAGTTCTGATGTTAGAATTGCTTTCATTAAAAAAATGTCAAGTCGATGCTTAAAATCCCACTTTGTTTCATCCGGCATGTGATTCTAGGAGGGCTTGACACCCTGACGCCATCTCTTGTTGTGTTTTATGTTGTATTCTTATGGATTTTATTCAGATTTATCTTTTCATTGATGTGCGCATAGATGCATAGATGCAGCGCCCCCTTCAGGAGACAACGAAAGTGAACGTTTTGAGTCTCTTATCTATCTCCTGGCCGGGAGACTTTGCTGAGCGTCAGGACAGTGAACGGCGCTGGAATTGCGGCGATCAGGTGTGATGAGGACAAACTACACCAACATGAAGTCCAATCGGAGACTACGCTGGCCAAGAGAGATGGAAACGCAAACGGTACGAACGTAAACAAAGGAGGAGGAAGAGAGCCGGGATCCATGCTAGGCTAAAGGCTAACCCCTCCAGACCAGCTCCTACTCTCCAATGTTCGCTCCCTCCACAACAAGCTGGACGAGCTACGTTTGCTGAGAGAGACCCTCAGAGAGTGGAGGGACTGCTGAGTGTCTGCTTTAACAGAAACATGGCTCCATGACAGCATCCCAGATGGACAAACAGCTGGAGGTGATGCAGACAGACAGACAGACAGACAGACAGCTAGCTCTGGGCAGCATCATGTGTGTCTTTGTGTCCCTGAAGACCAACCAGGACCTGAAGAGGTTCGCCATGTTCAACGAATGGCGGCGCACATGGACGCAGCGCCCCCTTCAGGAGACAGCAACAGCGAACGTTTATATCCCAGACGTTCATTCCGCAAAAATTGCTGGTTGAATAATCCTGAAGAAACGCTCTCTCATCTTGTCTGTACTACTGTGTGTGTGCAGCAACATGACAATAAACCTGATTTGATTTGATTTGATGTGCTTTATGTGGTTTATTTACAGCGCTTTGCCTCAACTCCTGCTGCTTTTAAAATAAATTTCACTTTGACTTATTAAATAGTTTTGGTGGGGAATCGCTGTCTGGTTCACATTTCACTCAGTGTTTTCTCCACTAACGAAGGTGCTACGTTCTCGTCCTGCTGAGGGATTTGTAAGGAGGTCGCCATGTACAAAGCATATTAGTTTGACACTAAAGACCGAGTGTTTGGGCGTTAGTTGACGTTCGCAGGAGGTTGTGGTTTCGGTTTGTCGTCAGCAAACGTCACGGCTCGTGCTTTGAGCTGCTGTTGACGTTTTCAGTATGTCTCACAGGCCACAATCCGTTCATGACTCTGACTAAATGACGTCTATAGCTGGCGTAAACATCACAATAAAAACAGTTGGATACTGTATAAAAAATAAATGAAGCATTTGCAGCTTGAACAGTGTTGTTCATGGCTGCAATATCTTTTCAATTTTTTCCCCACAAAAACTGAGAATAATTTCAGTTTGATTTCAAATTCACAACCAGACTCTTACTTTTAAACACTGGGGATATCATCCATTGAAGCTTCTTATTTTGAGTCTCAACTAAAAGCAAATGAAGCGGTAAGCCGGTATTTAGTGTTTTTAAACTAAGATAAGCAAGCTCTGAAGCTCTCGCCTGCACGCTGCTGTGCCTCGGATATAATTATCTGAACAGTGGGACGTTTATGGAGATTTGTATCGTTTTAGATGTATGAAATGTTCAGCTATAATTTCCTCAGTTGGGGTTTTCCACTGAATCTGGAGTAGCAGCACTGATTGTTATCACTTGTTTAACTGGCCAGAGACCACAGGAGCGACACAGCGGGGACTCGACACAGATTACTTTTCTTTCCCAGTAAAACATATTCATTCATTAACAATGCAGACGGTGGCCAAAGCGCACTAAACACATTTTCCGTGATATTTTCCAGGAAGGGCTGCAAGGTGGGGCAGTTGGTGGCACTGTTGCCTCGCAGCAAGAAGGTTGCCGGTTCGCGTCCGGAATCTTTCTGCGTGGAGT
>NW_007579805.1:4139-5133 GCF_000690725.1 Stegastes partitus
GACATTTTATACCAAAACATGCTATAAAATAGTCATAGTTTTCTACCTGACTGATTATTGCACATGTGTATATAAGAAAAAAAAAAGATATGTGAGGTGTAAAGCCACTCTTATTATTTTAATTAATTGCACATTGTGTAATTTTCCACCCAGCATGAAAAGCTCAAGAAAAGCTTTTGCAAACATTTAAGCTTTGTGCACGTCTAGTCTAACATTTGCACAAATTGCGAAGATTTAACTTGAAATTATAAGATGTTTATTCAGGTATTTAGCTCCTTAGATTTCTATTGCTTGTGCAATGTGTCATAACAAAACTAACAGTACAAACATCAACACTGCAAAATGTACAGATAGCCAGACAAAACAGACACGGGGATTAAATTAGTAAAGATGCTGAGTGAGTTATGTGGGAGTAGTGGATCGTTTTATTGTTGGATAGTGTGTGTATGTTGCATATATCAAATTCTTAAAGTCTGTACCTGATTATGTGAAACGCTGTGAGATGTCACATGTTGTGAATTAGCGCTACATAAATAACATTGAATTGAATATACACCAGGGCTTGAATGTTTGTGAACCGTAACCTAAGACATCCTCAGATTTTCAAACTGGAAGTAGAAAAAGAGAAACTGATTAAACAATTTAAATACAAGTGTTGTATTCGGTATTTTATCTATTGAGGAACATGATCCGGTGTTACATATCTGTGAGTGGCAAAGGTGTGAGAGCCTCTAGGGTTAGAAGTTAAAGATGAAATCAGACTCAGGTGTCAGTCAGTGGGACAGATTGTGTACAAGTGGAACAAGTTCAGAACCTCTCGCTTTTTCTATGATGTGAAAATCTGCCAGTTTTTTTGGTCGTATTTATTTTTATGGTTCATAAAGTCTTAAGCCCACTGTCTTTACCATTACACATTTGATTATAATATTACAAATTGTATTTATTACTAATGTACAAATATTTATACACTTAAACTGTGCTGCATATGTTGTAG
>NW_007579805.1:5703-8164 GCF_000690725.1 Stegastes partitus
ACTAACAAGTGCAGTGACTGTTTGAACTCTAAGTTACTGTCTGAATGAAATAATATTATTCTGTTATTATTGTAGTCAGTGCTTAGCATGGTACTTATTATTTTATTATATTTATTGAGGCCTCCACCCCATTTTTATTACCAAAACTGCAGTAAAGATGTCCTCAGTGTAAGAGACACAGGAGTGTCTATGAAAACACTGGCTTGCACCACTGTCACATATATATATATTTAGACTTCAGACACTGGAAGGGCCCAGAGACTCGGATTCCCCCCGACACTGGACACACCTGGCGAAAAAATGCTCAGAGGGAAATCTGAGTCACCACTCGGGACCTTCCAGTGTCTATTCGGGGCAACGATACAAACCAACTTATCGTAGCGGTTCCAATTTTATTTGTAATCTAATAACATTCAGCTCAGATTGAATGGACACGATTTGTTTTGCTTAACATTTGGAAGTGCTCAGATTCGACTGTGTGGTCTCGGCCACACACAGGGCAAGAGAGTTCAGTCCTGAGACTTAAAAGTCAGGCAGGCGGCAGAGATTGAGACAAGTCTGAGTCAAGACTCCCCCAAGACCAGGACAAGTCTGAGATAATAAAAAACATCTTGATCCTAGTTCTGATCTGACGTCTTTAGGTCCACTTGCTGCCAGGTTTTCGCACGGAAACCTTTTAAAACGGTTGATATTTGTTGCTTACAGAGGTTCAATTCGCTGTGTTGCTCTGTCTTCCCCACGCCTGTTCCTCCAAACTTTTTTACCCTCAGAGAAAAGTGCTGGTTGCCCTCCATGGTAGTGGTGCAACAGTTGTGGTTATTGCAGGATTGGTGGAGATGTCAATCACTGGAACTCCAGATGTTATTGACCAGATGTTGTCTAGTATTTACTCATGTTTATGGTCCTTTCTAGTTGGCAAAAACTGCAAAATCGGTGCAAAGTTGGTAAAAATAACCGTCGAGTGGTTCCTGCTTTTTTAGATTTCAGCTTGTAGTATCAGGCTTTTATTTGCTTTGAACGGCTTCTGAAGATAATTTACTGTAAAAGTGTGTAAAAGGAGTCTTTAACCTGGATTAATAGAAATGTTAATCCCCCAAAATTATTCTTGTTTATCGTGACATCTCCAAAACCAAACGGCAGGTCTAAACTCGTATTTGTTCGGGCTGTTTGTCGCTTTGGGAAACAAGTACACAATTCTACACTTTCCGATTGTGCAATTTCAATTTAGCTTTCATCCACAGCGACGTACATCTGAGAGCAGATGCAACACCAGCGAGGATCTCGTCGGCACACGCCTGTGTTTGTAGCAGCCTGCTCTAAAAACAGTCGATTCACAGCTGAACACGAGCCAACATTAGCGAGTCAAAAACGCTCTCCCCTCATTAAGCATAAAGCTGATTTATTTATTTTTTTCTCCCTAAACTGGTTCTCACTAAAAGATTTCCACTTAGCATTGGTTTTCATGCCCACCAATAGGGAACTGTTGCCCGGTGACTCACAACTCTTCCCACCAACCAGCTTCCTGCTTCGCCACTGTGACTCAACAGCCAGCATTAATGAGGCAGCCGATTGGGTGATGATTCAGCATACCTGTCGCCGCTGTGATTGGCTGGGCTATTCTTGTACGGATATATAAACACCACAGAGATTTGCTCGGTGTGTCTCAGAGCGCCGGAGAGAGGGGGAAGCACACACAGAGGTCCACTGTGCACACACAGATGGTAAACACACTGTGGAGGTATTCTCTGGCTCATACGTTGTCATCTTCAAGGTCAAGCTGATAATTTGCTGTTTTATTATAGACAAGAACACGAGATATAAACCACTGACAGCCCAAGATGCACTGCTGTTCTTCTGTGCTGATGGGTGACACATTTAGTTTAAGGTGTTTTTCTGCTTTATTTACTTTCCAGATTGCAACCCTTGACCTTAAAATGTACACGTTAAGTTTTGTATTTGATGATTTTTCTTGTTAAATCAAAGCGAGCTTGTTGTCAAGAGTCACATCTTAAAGTTAGCTTTTGATTATTAGTGGAAATCTGATGACAGACAACATTTAACCTGTAAACTAAAGCAGGCTGTTGTTGGGAATACATTTTAAATCAATCCTAGAGTTACGCGTTTCAACTACTTCCAGTTGTGTTTTTACTTATATTACTAGTTGAACTAGTTGCCTATAAACTCTGAGTCACATGAATTAACTGAGAGCAGATCTACTACTACTACAGTTACTTTTATTTTTAATTACATCTATTTTTTAGCTATTTGTACATTGTACTTTACTGTATATTTATTGTTGCACCAACCCACCAGAACAAATTCCCGTCTTGTGCAAACTATACCTGACGATAAATCTGTTTCTGATTCTGATGAACCAAAAGATTCCCAAAATACTGACCTTTTTTTAAAATTACAACTATTAAGGAACTGAGAAACATTACTATTAGAGCGAGAAATAAAG
>NW_007579805.1:8627-29609 GCF_000690725.1 Stegastes partitus
TAATTCCTGATTTAACTAATCAGACATGAGTGAAAATCCATGAGAGCAAAGCGATCTTCTCCTTCCTCTTATGGTCTGTGGAAAGTTTATTTGAAATTGTCAGCAGCAAGTGTTGCCTCATAACTCTTGTCGTTTTTCTGTCCTGTCTGACTGCTCACTTTGCTCTTTTGTAGCTCATTTTGTTTATTGTCTTGCAGTTCCATTTTAATTCCTCCCCACAGGGATCCTAAGTGGTTTTCTTGTGTGCACATATGAGTAGCATTCAGTGGATTCTCAAAATGCCTCAAACTGACTTTAAATGTGAGCGTACAGCAACACTCTGCTCCAAAGTCTGACTCGAGAGGACTTAACTAACAAGCAAAGGTATCCGGTGCTTGTGCAAGTGTTTAATGTACATTTCACAAACTCCAGGGCATTATTATTTCCAAACTTTATTTCAGTTGAGTAAAATAAGGCATACAGCGAGCTCAGCAAATCCACGCTCAGGGACGCATGACTAGAATTGCAACACTTCCCAATGATATCATCCACGGCTACATAAGTGTGAGTATGACTGTGCAGTTTCACATTTCAACATGTCTGCCTGATGTCCGGTCTGCCAGAACAACGACAGCACGTTCCTCAGACTCAACAACAACAACCCCACCACACGCTGTTGGTTCATGTGTGTGTGTGTGCGCGCTCATCTCCACGGCAACGAGCTTCTCCATTTTAACCAAAGCCCAGTTTTAATTCTTCATATGTAGTCTGAGATGAGTTGCAAAAGTTGTTTTTCTCATATCCCCCTGTGCTGTTTTTCTTGCGCTGGGAAAAAAAAAAACACTTCCGTTTTAAGGAATAAAGCCGTTAATCTCTTTAATTTGTGACAACAGCGCGGCACTGTTTTGTTTTTTTATAAACATCTGACAGACGTCGGGGTGTGGAGGTAGCTTTGACGTGACCGGCATTCAAGGAAATGACTGTTTCCCCCGTTTTAATGTTGTAAATGTTCACCACGTGCAATTGTTTCCTCACTCGGTTTTCACATGACATACGAGGGGCAACTTTGTGCAGAACAACAAAATCACAAAAATAGATCTGACATTTCAAATCTGCAATTGCCACACGACGCGCCTCACACCACAGATGCAGGTCTTATCTGCTCAGCTACGTCCAAAATAGCTCGTTGTGTCACTTCAGCGTGTGCGGTTTCACCTGTCAGGACAGGATTTAAGTCACTTTCCACTGAAGCAGGGTCGCAATTTTTATATTCGATAAGCGTCCACACCCACCGTGACACAAGTGGTCACGAATGGAAAGTGATTTCGAGCAGCAGATGCATCAGCGTGCTTCATGCAGCCTGAAAGCGAGCGCTCGGTGCATGATTCAACAGCCACTTTGGCCCTCATTTTGAGGTGCATTATTCCAGAGAAAAAGGAAAACAAGCTGGTGGCTAGAACGCTAAAATGTGGGTGAGTTATGGCATTACAAACCTCTGTGGTCAAAAACAGTTTTCCTTTCATGCAAAGAGGCCATGTGCAGTGCCAGCGGTTAGTCCTGCGTCTCAGCTCTTCCTCTTTGTGTCCTGCACATGTTTCACCCGACCGCCGGTGTCAAGAATGCAAACAGAGAGAATCTCTTCAGAAATGAAGTTTAATCAGTCAACTACTTTCAGATGACTTTCACAACAATTCAGAGAATCTCAGGGTGAACAGGTGACACGGTCAGGTCATTTTAAAACTTTGATTTTATTTATTTCTCCAAAGTTACCATAAAAAGAAGTCGAGCAGCTCTTTAAACAACAGGGATCAATCGAACACAAAGCAGTCAGACGGGTCTTCAGTGCTTTCTATCATAATGAGGACATGTTGTCATTTAATGGTTGATACTGATGGTTGGTGACAACATCTTCACGTTTCCTTACAACATCCACTCTGTCAACAGATTGACCAGCAACTAAACCCACAAATTCAAAACACAAATAATTCTGTTTTCAACGTTTTAAGTTTCACTCTAACGTCTTTGTTTCGGTTTTATTGACCGTAAACGTGATTAAACCATTGTTCATTCATCGCCACTCCCTTCCTCAGCTCACTGTCCTCGATCTTTGCGGGAAAAACAACAAACATCGCAAATATGCTTCTTCTGGAAACACAGTCAGAGAGGCATCACATCTCTTTGGATGAAGTCACCGCCTCTGTTGCCAGGCAGCGTCTGAGCTGCTTCGATTGCTGCTGCTCTGTAAATCCTTCTAGTTCATTGAGAAAAAAAACGTAAACTGATCGTTGATATCAAATAGGAAGATCCTCTGCAGAAGAGTAACAGCGTTGTTTGTGTTGGCAGATGCCCCAATACGACATATTTCTTTCCGGTGACAAAGCCGTGCAGCAGCCACAGTAATTATAGTGGAAGCAAAAGAGCAAACACATCATTGTTTAATTTGAAAAGATTTTTAATTGTTTTAACTACAACAAGCAACAATATGACTGTTAGAAATAACATGTGGGTGAGTATTTTCATATCTGCCACCGACATAAGTTTACAAAATGACTGGTTAACGTCAAGGAAAGCTTAATGTTTTCTTAATTAATTAATCACTTTGTAAGCAGAATAAAAAGTCTAATCCCAAACATCCTCGAGCACAAGGTGATGCATTCAGAATCAGTTCCTGTTGAGTCACCAACAACCTAAAAACAACATTAATCTACTAAAAAAGCAGCACATTCCTTTATCTAAACACCTGCTTCCGCTTCTTGACAGTTGCCATTTTATCAATAATTGATCATTTGTTTTGGCTGTAACAAATATTAAAGTAAAAAAAAGAAACCAGCTTGAAAGGAGACAGCAGGACTTTGTAAGCCCGACCATCCACCCTGACTTCCTCCCTGAGAGGTTTTCAGGCACTATTTAATGCACCACTTCTGCCTTTAGTCCTGAGACAGTACGGCCATTATCAGCACCACTTACCTATCGGTAAACGTCACCTAACAGTGAGACGGCTTCCTCACATGTATTAACATCTGTGGACGCGACAACAACAACAGCAGCTCCTGTTGAAGTGCCTCTTTGCTTTCTCTTTCTCATTTCCATAGGGGCACTGGCAAGAAAAGTAAGTGGAAATACCTATATGTTCCACTTTTAAACCTTATTTCTCTTTTTTCTTTTCCTGGCACTTCCCTTTTACATGATCTCGACATGTGTTGTTAGCAGCTCTGACCACACTATAGATTTTCTGCAGCTCTGGTGAGCTACAGAATAAAATAAAGGGAGGAAAAAAAAGCCTTTAACCTGGAAAACAAACGTCCAAAAAACGTTGTAGGTGCATCCGAATTATGAAACATACTTCTGCCCAATTGGGAAAAAGATTATCTTTCCATTTCCACGTCTTGTTTATGTTGTCTTCCCATTAACGGTGTCTCAGTTGTTGACTCGTGGACCAAAAAAACCCCTCAAAATATCAAGTGGTGACATCGAGGATTACATTCTTATGCTTGACTTACTGGAAGAGTTTCCATCAATAAAAGTAAAGTGCAGTGGAAACAGACTTGGTGATGAAATGACAAACTTTACATGTGATTAAAATGTTAGAAAAAAGCTCAGAAAAACAAAACAATTGACAAAAATGTTAAGAAAATGTTGATTTTATGTGGCGACTGTAATGTTCCTCATGAAACAAACGGCTTCCACTGTCCACTGTTTTTAGGTTTTGGCTTTTAATTATATCAACCGTCTTCCTCCTTCCTGCGACAGTTTATTGGCACCGACCGGAGCATTCCTGAGCCGTGGACACCCTGTAAATGAACCGACTCCTGATGTTACACTCGTGCACGTTACTTCCTTGACAGTTCATACGATCCGCAGATTCGTTAATAGCATTCACGCTAAAAACCACACATCTGCTGTCGTAAAGTGGTTCATTCGCTCAGAGAAAAGGCAGCGGAGAAGCAGACGGAGACCTTCCTGGTGTGGCTATGGTTGTTTAGTCTGCGCCAGAGTTCAACAGACAGTTTTTAGGCCAAGCCCAGTGAACCAAACCAGATGGAAAAATACACCAGAGTTTGCTTGAACCAAACAGGTTCTGTGTCAAGGATCTTTGTAGTACCTCGCCGTACTTTCGGTTTTATTTTCACTAAAAAATCCCTGAAAATATTGTTGCATTTTTCCCTGATGAGACTTGAGATGTGAGATTTATATACAAAAGGAAAACAAATGAACATTACTTCATTGGGGATTGACTTCTGCAGAAAGCAGTGAAAATGAGTTTCAAGCAGATATCTGGGAGGGTACACAAACCTCAGCATGGCTAAATGAATGATGTTTTGTCATTCGGGTGAAGCTTATCTTGAAAGAGGGCGGCGTGCACACAGAATGAACTCTCTCCTCGCTGGGTGTCACTGAGGTCACTGGTTGTTGTTAATTTTACCAGTGAGTGGTGTCGGGCTGAATGCAACAGTCTTATCTGGGCAGTAAAACAGCTGAGCAGCTGGTTTTAACCGCACTTCACGACTCTGTGCGCGTTCATGGAAGCTCGTGTGTCTCTGCAGCATGTAGATTAAATATGATGTGTGTGCGCCTGGGTGTGTGTGTGTGTGTGTGTGTGGCGAGGTTGCTGTAAGACATGTCCGGGCGTATTCTCAGTCAGCGCTGCACAAAGGCCCGAGGCGGCGAAGTGACGGCGCTACAGGCACACAGCAGCCTCCGTACGCCCAGGAATAAATGTAAACTAATCTAATCCTAAAGAAAAGACTGACAGTGTGGTAAAAGAAACCGGCAACAAAAAGTTCTAATAAAAGAAGATAATTGCTCATGAGCGTCTCCGACACACCAGAGATTAAATTACCCGGCAGTGTTTTTAACCATTAGGCCTTTTTTTTTTTTACGATGTGCGTGTTTAACCTTCAGTTCATTGTCATCGCCGCGTTCAAAATGATCCAACGGGCTATTTGTTTTCGGCGCTTATGTAACAGAGTCCTTGTGATGAGCGCTGCAGTCTGGTTCTGTAATTATAATCCGACAAACAAAGACGAGACTTTGTGCAGCTTCTCGCCACTTCGCAAACCGGGCGACTCGTTTTGCAGATAAAAAAACAAAACCGACAGGGTTTTCTTCTTTTTGGATTTTAATCAACGATAAGAGAGGAAACAGTTCAGACGCCTGATGGCGGCCAGACTAAACATTTTGTTTTCATAACTACACGTAGTATTACAATATAAAACACGACTTTCTCCGTTTTTAGAGCCGCAGGTAAAACATGAATGTAAATGGCTTCAGGGAAAACCTGCAGTTAATGGTCATTAAAGCACGGGTAGAGAGGTGCGTCACGTCGAGTCACCGCTTTGATGTGTATCAGTGCTGCTGGCGCTGTAAAGCAAACCGTCATGGCATGTTGGGTTTTTGCATATTTGGGGAAATTTGGGGGGTGTTCGGTCTGCAGATGCAAAGTGTGATGGATACTTACAGGCAGTTTCCTTTCATACTGTGTTCTTCTGTCACTGAGAGGCTTTCCAGACAATCGGCACTTCTTTTTGCACTTCTGTTGATTATCAGAATGGGAAATGTGTAGATTTTATCGGTACTACAGACGGCGCTTATCGATCCAGTGCTGGTATTCTTTTAATATATTATATATAATATATAAAAAAATATATATTTTTTTTTTAAACAGAAAAAACTCAAAACAAATGAAAAACATAATAAAAATGGCTTCATTTTCTCATATGTACTGCATATAAATTAACATTTTTATGTAGCACTAGATGTTTTAAACAGATCATTATTTATATATCGCTAAAATAGTATAATGTGATAATTAAAATGTAAAATAAACACAATAATTACAGCAAAAAAAACCAAACAATAATACCTCTTTTATCCGTCACGTTTAACTAGATGCCGGACTTTTTCTTTGACGCTATTTTTACTGTAAAATATCAATTTTTGTTCAGAAAACAGTTAAAGTATGTCTTGTACCACCAACAACAACATCCAGCTACAGAAGAAGTGAAGGTAGTTTGTCTTCAAATGACTAATGCAGCCACAATCAGCTGACTAATGGTTGTTTCTTCTAATCATTTACCCTGCAGTGACCTCCGTCTGTGGACTGCTCACTTAGCAAGTGATGAACTATGAGCTTTCAAACTGTGTATTTCCCCGTCTGTATGTGTGGCGAGTCTGGACTTCTGCTGGATGTCTGCTTTTGTTTTGCCTCCGTACACTTCAAATTACGACGAGCATCATTTCTGTGCTGCTCAGAGCTGTGCGGGTGTGACAGAGACTTGGATTGAGAAATTAAAAATGCATCATAAAGGAATGTGAGATAAAATGTGCAGGAAAACGTTATTCTAACTTTCTGAGGTGCTGATAGCAGAATCGTTGATGTTGGAGCTCATTGATCCTCCAACTTTTTGAGCCACAACCCCCAAGAAAACATAAGTTTGTGTTTGTGACCCCTGAATATGAATTTTTAATATCTCACGAATAATAACTTAACCCTTAAGTCAAACCGTTAACCCTTAACTCTAGCCCTAACCCTTGACTCTAGCCCTTAACTCTAACCCTTGACCTTAACTCTTAAGTTCATGCACTAATGCGTTAAAAATTAATTCCACAGATTAATCTCTTTACATTAGTTTTCTTTTGAATTAATGAATGAACTGAATTTGTTCCAAACAAATGAAAGGGGAAAAAAAATATAAAAACAAAAGAAAATAATTTAAAAAAGAAGAATAATAATATCACATAATCAAATCATAATATTAACAAGTTCAAAAAAGGAGTGGGAAGAAGTGTACACTTTTAATTTTAACAGCCCTAGTACACATTTGTTTGATAAACGTAGGCTTTATTTTTATTTATTATTTTTTTTACAATGATCTGGCGACCCCCTGAAATTATTTTGGGACCCCCATGGGGGTCCCGACCCCCAGTTTGAGAATCACTGGTTTAGAAATTCAGCCCCAGGGTTTCCTATCCATCCCTAATCAATTACGTAACCACTTAAACCCTCGTGTATACCTACAACTACATTCAAACAGCAACAGCTCCACCACTTGAAGGCCAGAATGAATGTGGATGAGTTACTGAGGAGAAAGTGAAACACAGACTTCTTGTCCTCATCCCCAGAGGGACATATTAAAAACCAAACTGCAAATTACAGAATTGATCAACTCTGAAACGCTGAGTCAGTCAACGGGGATGTTGTTGAACCAGTTATAAAAATTCAGAAATGAAGCACAGCGAGGTTCAAATTAGTCATTTGGTGTCTGAATGTGTCACAGGCCTCCAATATAAGCAGTGGCTTGGAAAGGGTTAATCACAAGAAGAATACTGCGTCAGTTGTCTGAACTAAAGAGGCCATCGCTCCACACATGTCCACACTAGCAGCAGATAAAGAGCGCCCCTCTTATTGGACTGTGTAGGATGGTAGATGCACTGTTTTCCTATTGATCCTATTAACACTGCGATCCCTACTTAAAATAAGATTCTGGATCAGTAACACTTTATATATAAATGCATCCATTTGTACACTCTCACACAATCATGTTCCAGCTGGGAAATTACAGCCAGCTTTCAAACTGTCTCCCAGCAGCTCACCAGTAGGGGGACAGCAGCAGGACGACAGCACACAGGCCCCCATAAGAAATAAAATAAAAACATGGCATTACATTTCTGTTAAAAGTTTCCAAGGCTCCAGGAACTACCCACTTTCTTGATCTCTAACAATAGCAAGCAAGTTAATCCCTTAACTCCTTGAGTGTCTTACGTTGGACAGACGAGCAAACGGCGGGAGTTCACTGTCCGAGTGAGTCAGCACGGCAAAGAAAAACATGTACGCTCAAAGTGAGACGTGCAGGTGCCAGAGTACACGTGAAGCGCATCTCGTCCAATATCTGTTTACGCTCCTCTTATCTCCTGACGTCTGCAGCAAAAGCACTCCAGTGAGTCACTGTTATCAGGGATTTGTGTTACAGTAGCCTCACCTGGGACGCGTAGCTGTCTGCCTGTACGCCCTATTGTCTGCGCTGCACCTGACTTCAGGTGAAAAACAAGCAACTGCTACCGACTACTGTCCCTCGTTTGAAGAGTTTACAGACAACTGAAGGCTGTGAAGTAGAGTAATGGCTGGATATCATAGCTTATAGCAGCTCATTAGTGTAGTTTGTGTGTATTATCGAAGCCAAACGATAAAGTTCACATTAATTAAATGCCTAAAACAGACAGTATGATATTAAATACAGTAGTTTTTGAATGTGCTGTTGATGGATTTTACTTTATGTACAGAAGAAATGGAGAAGCCGTTTGTAGACGGTTGTAAAACGGCTCGAGAAAGAACTTGGAAAACAAAAATAAGTCCCAATGATTGAACCCTGTTTGGTCATTTTCTGTTGGTATAAAGCCGTTTGGTGTGTTGGTTTTTGTGGGTGTGTTTTTAACTGCTCTACCAGCGTAATGTGAGAATTAGCACCACGTGTTTCTGTTTTTCGTATTTCGGCCTGCACATGAGCAAAATCTGTGATGTGCAACAGCATTGTGCAACGTTACACTGACAGAGGATAAATTAGCCAATCAGATACTGAAGTGTTTTAGGTGTACAGTTTGTCCTTCTGCATTAGAAATACACACCAAACACTGACCAGCTGGTGCACAACAAGTTTTATTCAACAAGTTGCACACGAGTCCAGAACATTAATCTAAATACAAGATCAGACCTATAAGACATTATTTTCTCTGCTCGTCTCTCCTTCGTCGGCCACTGTGCCCCCACATAGACCATCTACAGTTTTTCTTCTGCTGTATTTTTCTCAAACTAGTCCCAACATCTGCAGAACAGTGAGTGCTGCTTGTCTCAGGACAGTTTGTACAAACTGTGCCACATAATAGATTATCAGCAAAACGTTGCTAACTTGCTTAAAATACTTATTTTATCCCTGAAAAGTAAGTATTTGTCGATGAACATGACAAGTGCAGACGTAGATACACGTTATCTGTGTAAACGACGGCTAAGGTTTGATGATTTCTGTCCAGCATTAATAAATCAAACAATTTGAAACAGCTACTGTGTGTGTGGAAGACTGATGGTAAGAGATTGGCTTTACATTTACGATGCAATAAAGAAAAAGACACGACGGTTTCACAGCACTGCAGAGCATAAAGGAAAGCATACATGAGAGCAGATGCCTGCAGAGGCTGGATAGGATGTTCTGAAGGATCTGCTCTGTGCTGCACTGCAGGAGAAGAGATGTGAGGAGAGTCTGTGACCTGATAGACAGATGTATGAAGGGATGTATAAAGACTGTCATTCACATACAGTGCTGCATGTACAGTTCTGACTAAAAGGGGTGTTTCTCATTTTGCTTTTTCCCCCATTTGTGCTCTGCAGTGCTGTAAAACATTTCTTTTTGTTTCTGTATAGTATGGTCACAACAGCACTCATTTACAAAATGCATCTAGAAATGTATGTGACAACTGGTTCAATCAAACTACAGCTGATTAGTTTTGGGGGATCAACAGAGAACCAGTACGAGACATTGTTATCAACACGACAGAAGCACTTGATGTTGTAGGAAACAGGAGATAACTGGACTTCATCATTTACACAAACGTGTCACAACAGTTGTGATTCATTCAAAAGACGATGCGCTCCCGTGGCGTGACCACGTGGAGGTTAAACAAGCACTTCAGAGAATTTCAGTTCTGATCTGAGAGATGCACCAAAGCTACTGAGAAAAACCGTGAAAGCTGCTGACGGGGATGAACTGATAGACGTGAGCTGACTTTCACACAGCTCTTGGCGTGCGTGGCCTCACCTGATCAAAATGTCACCTACAGCCCTTCGTTCCTAGACTGACTCATCTTCATTAATCTGTGCATCGCCACATCAAGCCACAGAGAGACGTATTGGCACAGCCTGCAGAGCTGCGACGCACCACGAGCTGCCCGATCTGTCGACTCATTCAACGACATTTGCGGGTGCGATTATATCTGATATCTGACAGGAGAAATGTTAGAATTTACTGGGTGACATTTTGCACTTTCATATCTGAGATAATCAGTGAACCCCTTTTGTTTTTGACATTTAAACACATCTACAGTTGTTTTCCTCAAGCTTAATTTTATTTTGAGGGTTTATTTTAAGGTTAAAACATGTGGACAGACTTTTTTTTCTTGTATTTTGTTAAACACAAAGTTGAGAGCAGAATTTGTAGCGTCCAAAAACACAGTGAAGCTTCACATTTTATTATTTTTTTGCTGTTTCAATGTTGTAATCATTGAAATGGACCAACTATTACGATCAAAAGAATATCTTTGAAACATGCAAAGCAGCTCTCTGCCTTTCAGCTCAGTAGCTGCTCACCTCGTCTCACCTCTGCAGAGACTCTCACTCTTATATACATCGGTGGTGTTATCTCTCCTTTACATAAGGCGTTAAACTCTGAGAGATTTCATCTCTGCTGTGCACCATCTGCACCTCTGTCCTCATGTCACTCCTGAGTCAGGCTGTTTTCACTCTTCACGTTCTAAATGCAGAAACAATGCTGTTATTTACAGTCTGACGTAAGCCGTTCACTGCTGAGGGATACGGGCCTCGAAACCGCCAACCAGCAAAGCTAAAGTCAAATGGGTTACTCTGATATTGGAGTTCTTTAGTTAGTCATTTCCTAGGAGATGTATGGAAGTATATTAGTTAGTTAATTTCATACTTTTATTCTTTAGATTCACTTCTGACTCCAGTAAAAAGCACACATTTGATTTCAGATTTCAGCAGCTAAAGGCATCAGTAGGCGGCGTGTTACAGCAGCTGTAAATGGTAAAGAATAGAATAGAATAGAATAGAATAGAATAGAACTTTATTGATCCCCTTGGTGGAAACGTCAGGGAAATTGCTGCAACAGCAACACAACATTAGCAATAATAATAATAATAATAATAATAATAATAATAATAATAATAATAATAATAAATGCAAATAATAATAAATAAACGGTCCAGATTGATGCACACCAGCATTCAGTTTTTTGTCTTTTACCTCCTGCAGTATTTCAGCTTCATGTCTCTCGTTCCCTCTGCGATCTGAAAACCTCAGATTTTAATGTGTCTCATTGTACGAACACAGTCAGTGTTTCAGTGTTGAACTCGCCGCCACAGTCAGAACTGAAGTGAAATGAGCAGACGTTAGCTACAGACGTCTCTGACCTTCATGAGACCTGCAGCAGCCTCGTACGTCCTCACCTCAACTTTAAAGAACTCTGAAACAAACACCAGCAAACAAAAGTACAGGGCTAATTAGGTTCCACTTTTTCACTTCATAGTTGCTGCAAATTTCCCCCATGTGGGACTAATAGAGGATTATCTTCTTCTAGCTGAAAGGTTATTATGAAAAGAAAAAAAGCATGTTGGTTGTGCTTTCTGTTTCAATACGAGACAAAAACTCAGAACCCAGTTTCTGTTTCACAATATCCTGTCCACATAACGCAGTGGTTAGAAGTTTACAGCTGAATGTTTAGCCTGAACATATTAGTCCATCCTGAGGCAGAGAAAATAGACGACTGCAACCAAATATCTGTAATGCTAAAATACAGTTCAGTTGTTCTGGTTTGATGTCTCTGAGCTTTTAACTCATCTGGCTTGGCTTTGAAAGACTCTAGTTTGACTGCCCTCGTGTCCTCAGGAAGGCTGTACCAGAGATGTAGAGCATAACAACAAAAGGATGCCTCGCTCTGGGTTTTTGTTCCGACTTTGGGTGTAATTAAAAAGGCCACTACCAGCAGACCTGAGGGTTCTAACAGAGTCACAGGATAAAAGCAGATCTGATAAATAGAGTCGTACCAAAACCATTAAGACTTTAATGAGCCAATTAAAGGATGTTGAAATTAATTCTTAAGCAGACGGGAAGCCAGTGCAGAGACTTCATCAATGTGTGCTTTTCGTCTGGTTTTAATCCGTCTTAATTAACATTTGTTCTTTTTAAAGTACAGCCGTGACTCGATAATCTGACCCTTAACAATCCTAAACCTGCTATCCAACAGGTTTTTAGGAAAAACGAACAGAACCCATGAAAACAGCCTTAACATAGCGACAGCCTTGGATTCTGACTCCGACATGATATTTAATGTCACCAATCAGGATGACGGTGTATTATCTGACTGAACAATCCCACAGATTGGCTACGTTCACACTGCAGGACTCGTTCACATTTCCAGTTCAATGCGACTTGTATGTGATCTGCTGTGTGAACTTCATACGACCCAAAAGTGTCCCGCATGCGCAGAAGAGGACACGACGACGTCACACGCAGCGAGCGTGCTCAGTGTTTACGGATGGCGGTGCCGCCGCCAGCAGCACCAATGGTGGAAACAAAACTGTGATACTAGCTAAACTGGCATCAGCAGCCAAGTATTGCCTGTGTGTTCTGGACACTTCCACCCCGTCGGATGGAAGTGTCCCCCTGAAGGCACCAAATATTTGGATGTTCATCATTAATTGGGCCTGAATATCCAGAGACCAGAAAGTGCTATTGGAACCAGCCCTACTAGTTATTATAACAACTATGAACAATAAATATTAACAACAAATGAGCCTTCCAGCATCAAGCCCTCCTTGTATCTGGACCTCTGTCTTGACAATCCGACAGCCTTGCTATCCGACATGAAAGAAGATTTTACATTTAGTGTTGGATTATCGAGTCACGACTGTACACAGCATAAGAGAGTCTTACACTAGTCGGTCCTCCAGGTAATAAAAGCACATAGTAGTAGCGTCTTTGTTTTGAATTGTGAGAGAAACAGTGTTCTTAAAAAGATAAAATATTTTCTGATGTGAGACTCAAAACTGAAATGTAAGATGACTAAGGTTTCTACTTGTTGACATGGGTTTAATGCCAGTGCTTGTAGGAAAGAAATAGTTTTTGTTACCACTAGACGAATCAGATAAGGGTGTTATCAAACGTCTCCATCAGAAGGTGAAGTGTGTCAAAAAAATACGAAGCTCTTCCTTTAATGTCAAGCTAAACAGAGGTGTTGCACAGACCTCCCTTCATCACGTGTCCACATGTTTGCAGCCAGGTAAAAAAAAAATAAAACCAGTGTAGATTTCTAGTGTAATTTCCCAGACTATAAGCCGTTACTTTTTTCACACTCTTTGAACACTTCAAACCATCTAAAAGTGTGAGTACACCCACAATTTTCTTGTGAAATAAATGTGAGATGTGCTGTTGCACTCTGCGTTTTGTTCATTTAGATAAGAGCTGGAAATGAGGTAATTATCACGTATGTGTGTGTGCAGAAAGTAATCGATTATAAGTGTTAGCAGGACGAACGTCACCTTGTAAAAAAAAAATAAAAATAGTAAGAGGAGGCGACACAACCGGACTAATGCAAGAAAACGTGTGCCACCTATTCATGAGAAGTTTTGTGACATGCAATTTTGAGTGCACGTCTTTGTTCTGAGCTGTTCAATCCAACTCCAGCTGTACCAAACCCACAAGACGTACAGAAACGTCCACCGAAGCACCTTCAAGCAACCAACAAACACGACAGACGGCTTCCTCGGTGGTTTGAAATGTTTTATTGGTGCATTGTCATTTCTTACAGCCAGGATTCACTTCTGCTAAAGTCCAAAACCAGAAGCGTGCTGAGCTTTATAGGCAGCAGAATGTACGTTCCCTCCTCTTTCTGACTCACTCCATCTTGCTCTCGTTCACACGCACTATTGCTGCTCGCTCTTCGTCCTTCATTGCTGACCGTTAGCTGCAGAAGCCGTTGGACTTTTCTCGTCCTCTCCCCTTTGATTTGTCATGCTGACTTTGCACGTTTCACGAGAACTGACGCTTGAAATCGGATAACCGGAGAACAGAACCTTGTCACAGTAAACTCACGATGAACCGATAAATTATCTTGAGAAGTGTTACTGTACTCGAGTAAATACCTAAAACAGCTGCATTTAGGAAATACCTGCACGATAGCAACGTGTAAAAATGTTACAGTTAAAAACCAATGAACCTATAAAGTACTAAACGTTGCTGAAGAGATGGATGGCACGATAGCTCCCCAGAAGTTCATCTAAAATATCTCAGAAATGGGCGTCGTCGTCATGTGCTGACGACATAATTTACAATCATCATCCCGCCTCGTTGGGGCTGAGGGAGGAGATGTGGTACCGATGTCCTGCCTCCTGCGGAACCAGCTTGCAGTGCAGAACTTTTGTCTCGACCGTACGGCAGTGAAAGTAGCTGAGCGCTTTTGACGAACACCTGCTTTCGTTTTCACACTGTCACCGTTCTTCTCAACAGTTTCTTTATTATCTTGAGCATCAGAAAATGCCCTGACAACTCCCAGGTTTTTCCACCATTCACGCAGTTGTCTCAGTAGTTCCTCCCCCTGCTTCAGCTCCGGCAAACCAATCACTGCATTGCTACGAGCGCCCCATCAAAGTCATCACAGACGACAGACTTTAAACTCCGGTATGCTGCGCAATACAGATAGATTTACCTGGCAAGGACAGACGGCATTGTGGGAACTTGTTTGGGCCTGTAACGGACGTTTATCGTACGTGAAGCTTTGTGGCTTTCGTAACTCACGTCAGTTTTTCCACTGATGAGCTTTTTGTCATGTTTCGTACTCATCATGATTAGTTATGACGCTATAAAAACAGTGATTGTTGTTGTTGTACACAGATGCACATGTAGATAAGAACGTTGAAGGGCTGTTACTTCCTTAACCGTGGGATTAATTTCTTAATTACAAAATGAGTTGATCTGCAGCAAACTGATGCTCAGATGGGGCTAATTCAGTTACCGTAATGTCTGGACTATTAGTCGCTACTTTTTTCACACGCTATGAACACTGCAGCTTAAACAATGATGCGGCTAATTTATGGATTTTTGCGATTTTTACGAATTTGCCTCGAGACGAAAGAGACATTGAGCGCGACAACGAAAGAGAGGAAGATGAAGATAGCCATCAATGACTTTTCCTGGTATGTCGTTTTAATTTTCTTAACCAGACGTGTTACAGGAACTTTTCGGAAAAAAGCATTTACGTATTTGTGTATGTTACCGGTACGTATTTAATTAAAAGTTAAAAAATCTTTCTGTGTAAATACCTCATGGTACAACGTGGACACCTGCAGCTTATAGACAAGTGCAGCCTGTATATGTACAAAACTAGTTTTCTTTTTAAAGTTAGCGGGTGCGGCTTATATTCCGGTGCCTCAATAGTCCAGAATTTACGGTAGTTAAGTTTGAAAGCTTGGCTAATCGGCAAGTTCAATCTAATGTCATAGCTAGCGAGCTAAGAGTACAAAAAATGGAATAAGTACTTAATTAGTAGCAACCAGTTGTTACTGGTGTCCACAACAGGCCAAGACAGTCGAGATTATGGTAACTGGGTTCTGTGAAATTCAAGAGACGGAGCCTAAATGGAGGCTGGACCTCAATACCCCGTTAGGTCGTAAATGCAGTTGGTGAAGTCAGCAAACGATGGCAGCTCCTGATGTTTTGGCTTCATCTTGGCACAGTTGAAGGAAGCTGTGACGTGTCAGCCATCTTTCTACAGTCCATAGAGGAAACCAGTGCGTCCTAGGGCTGGTCCGAATAGCGATTTCTGTTCTCGGTGGTGGTGGGAAAATATCCGGCGGCGGGGGGGAAGAAGCTGAGTATTTAGACCGACGGGGCAGGAGTGAGCCATCAGCGGTCACAGTACTGTATCCGCCATCAGTAGTGGTGGCGGGGCAGGGGTCTGGGGGTATTTGTGGATATTCGGATATCACAATTGATATCCCGATTCCAGCACAGCGAACGAATAGTCGGCTATTCGGCTATTCAGGTCCAGCCCTAGTGCACCCCAACATGTTTTGTGTTGTGACCAAAAACAAGTGCAGTTTGCATTTGCTCAGTTTTATGTAAAATAAAGACAAGAAAACAGAAAAAGTGCTGACATATTCCCAGTGATCACTGGCCAAACTGTGTTGTTTAATACTTGTTCTCTCACTCTATTAAAAACCAGCGACTCACCACGGCTAAAGACGGATCAATAGAAGACTAATTTTAAACCTCTGCACAAAGCGCTTCTCTTTATCTGATATGTTTTCCCCTTTCTGGCTTCAAACATGTTTTTGTGGGATGGAGGTTTATCTTAGCACAACTGGAGAGTCACATTTCCTGTAGGCTAAATGTATTTTGAAAAAAAAACCCTGTGAATTGAAATACGACAGCATAGATTTAATGTGTGACAGTAGCCCGAGGGCCGTGGAACTCACTTAACCCATAAATGACGACCTGATGATAGCCTGAAAACACTGCGGCAACCTCATAATGTGTCTGAAAATACTTGGAGGGGAGTCTTTTCGTTTTTGTGAGCTTCAACATTTCTTTAACCTACTTAAGTTCACTGTAGGTCATTGGGATTTGATGTTATGTACTGTCCTCACATTTCTTTTTTTTTCTAATCAGTCCAAATTTATCTCAGCTGGACCTCGTCACTGACATGAATCAGGAAACCTTCCACTGCCAAAGCATACAAGCAGCCATATTGTAACGGCAGCGTGTTATTACAGTTTGAGGAAGAGCAGATCCTGAACTGCCTCCGATGAATCCAGGGGAGTGACTCCAGCTTTAAAATAACTCGTGTTCATGCGTTTTAAAGCTTTTCATCGACAAATACAAACACATAGAGAACACTGTGTGATCCAGTGTCAGTCATCTTTATGAATAGCCTCGTTGTAAACACTGTTTTTAATGTAAGCTTCGGTGCTTTAACTGTGTGTGGTTGCAATCAGCTGATCACTTTGCAAGATGCCAGGAGGATAAAATTCAAATTAGCCCATTAGTTGATTTGTCTATCAACACAGAAGTTCCCTAATTAGGCTCCATTACGAGTGTTTGCAGCTTTTTACTGTGTTTGTTTGTGACAGTAAACTGATTGTCTTTCAGTTTTGGACAGTTAGTAGCACATCTGACCCATTTTTTATGGGATAATTCACTATAATCTAATGTTTAACAGACCAAATGACTGACATAAATAATGAGCAGCAACCTCTAGTAGAGTAAAAATGAAGCTTGCTTTTGATGCGTGTTTCGACCTTTTATAATAACAAAACTACAAGTCAGTGTTTAAGTTGTTTTATCTCTTTTTTTATTATTATTATCATCAGCAGCAGCAAGATACAGGCAAGGAGCATTATGCATAATACACAGAACAAATTCAGAGATTTCACCAGTGATAAAGTTTCACAACAAATTAGAAAAAGAAGAAAAATAATCTGCTCAAATTACAAACCTTTCACTTTTCCTTTTCCCTGACTTAACCTGTTCGTCTTCACAGCAACAGGAGGGTTTCTTATACCAGAACATCTGTGAAACTCGCCAGATTAGCTGTCAGAGTAATCAGAGCCACTGTAATCTTGTTTAATTGTACATATTTGTCAGATAAAACTGCATCCAGATGTTCCTGTGGAAGCGAGGCTAGCTCACAGGAATCAACAGGTAACCTCTAAACAACCTGAACCCTCTATAGCACCTTTCAAACTGCTGCTACCTCACGTGTCCTTTTTCAGCACAACTCTTGCTTCTGTTGGCATTTTGTAGGTTAGTGAAGCATAATTCCCAAAATATAAGAAAAATGACTAGCGACAATAAAAAACGTACACCTTGTTAGTCGTCACTAGAAGGTAACTGGAGTTCTTTTTGGTTCTTGAAGATGTTTCACCTCAATCAAGTTCTAGCTGACTGGGGAGAAGTTCCAAGCATTTATTCTCACCTCTGACTCACACAACTCAACACGTGTTGTCAGTCAGCAAAGCTAAATGTGAAATTTGTTTCAGAGTTGATAAGCAGAGTCAGAATGGAGAATTTTGGCACCGGTTCTAGACGCCCAACCAAATCGCAGACAACCTAGAGATGGCGGTGGGAGTTCAACATGGATGAATTCCTTTACTTCTACTACTTCAGAGAAGCTGAGAGAGAATGTGGAGCTGTTGTTTAGTCTCCTTTATATATATATATATATACATATGTAGGTCTGTGCACTCCTGGCTGCATTGGACTTACACTAAATTGCTCCATTTGGGTGTTTTGTCCTCATGAGATGTGATGTTTCAAGAAAACACAAAAACACATTTCAGCTCCATGAGAGATAGACGTGTTGGTACTCCTGTTCTTCCTGTCTTTCATATTTGCTGTGTTTTTTTCTCTTTACTGACTTTATGAAGGCCTAGATGGGATATCAGCGTGTTTAAAGGGCTTCTATCTTGTTGGAGATATTCTCAGCTCAGTGTCGTAAAGTTCTGATAACTCTCAGCTTATTTTCCATGTGGGTGCGTCACTAAGTGTTGGTCTGGGTGAGGAGGTTTTAGAGGTGCACTGATCTGATACTGACTCCATCTTTACATCTACATGCACTAGTTTATGACTTTATAGTGATTTAACAGCAAACAAACAAAGTGGTGATGTGAGTTGACGATGTCGGTGGCGGCACTTTTCCCCGTTTGCTTCTCTTTTTTTACCTCCCATGTTGCTTGACATTACTTGAGATGCTTTTATTGCACTCACAGTAATCTAGTAGTCAACTTCTGCAAGGTGGATCAGTGGTTAGCACCGCTGCCTCGCAGACTCCAGCCCCCCGTGACTCTAGTGAGGATTAAGTGGTGTATAGATAATGGATGGATTAACAGGCCTGCATTTAAAATGCGATTGGTCTTAATTTAAAGGATTTTTACCAAGTTTATTTACCATTTATACCAAAGTTTTGTTTGCTACATCAAGTTTTAAAATGTTAGGAAAGCAGTATTTAAGTAAAACCCGATGTTGCTCCACTCATGAAACAATAATTCCCAGTTTTTCCTCACAACGGCCCGTACAGCGTTTTCATTTTACTCTGCTGTTGGACCAGTACATCCCTGTTGGGTTTCCAGTAAATGTCCATTCATGTGAAGCCCAACACTGAGCCGCTGCTTCTGATATGTGCATGTGACCTTAGTCAGAATCCACAGAAGACGTCAGCTGCTCGCCGGACAGAAACATCAAAATCACAAAAGGGGAAACAAGCTGCATGTTGAGGAGGATGACGCTACGAAAATAACGTTTACTGGAAACCGAAGAGGGATGATCTGTGTTTGGTGGTTCTGCCAAACACTGATCTGTTGTCAGTGTTTGTGAGTCAGAGACTGGACTTGAAATAAATATAAACAAATACAGTTATTCTTAAAATAATTGTGCATGAGCAACTTGGTTAAAAAAAAAAATCTACAGAATGAGGAGCGATTTAAAAGTAAATCTAATAATGCAGCAAAAAAAATGGTCAGGAATTAAAATTTCAGTATAAAACAAGCATTAAATAAAAACACTGTGTAGACCAACAGTGTTTCCAGTATCATATGAATGTTTTGCAGGAATATCCTTTCAGCTTAGCCTCTGCTGTCATCTGAGGTCGCGCTACTTTCTCCGTTTAATCGTGTTTGTCTATTTGTTCTTATCTCCACACACGAGGCAGCTGAAGATAATCTGACTCAAGTTACTGAAGCTCCTCAATGAATGTCAGCCTGAACAAAACAAAACGAGGGGAAAAAAACAAAAGGGAAACCAACAATGAAAAGCCGCCGCCGTTGTAAAGCGTGTTTGAGGCTATATTTTGATCGAGTGCAAACAAACACAACTTGTTGGCATCGCAGGTGAGAAATACCTCCGTCCTCCTGGAGCTTTGTTATGAGCTTCCTACATGCTCCTGGCGTGCCGTTAAAGCTCCCTCTGCACACATATAATAATAAATTGGCCCCGTTATCACAGACCTAATCTATTTAACTCAGTGTCAGACTAATACCTGACATCGGTGTCGAATTGGTGCGTCCCTGAAACCTCCACCCACAGACCAGTATCTGCTCGGTGACTCACACCACTGCAACATAAGAACCAGAACATTACACCAAGCGAGCTGACAATGTCCCTAAAAGACCAAGGGAAAGAAAAGAAGCACCGAGGACCTGTGGCCATCCCATCCGGGCCTTAATTAGGTCAGCAAAGAAAAAAACATCAGAGAAGACAGGAAGAACAGGGATAACAACTTTGTCATCCCGTAAGTCGCTGGAAGAACTTCGGATGTCCTCCAAACACAACATGCCAGCGCACCTCAGACACAGCAGCACAGACAATAAACGAGTTCAACTTGAGGACAAAACCCAGAGTGTGTCGTCCAATCCAGCGAGGCGTGATCAGACCTGTTCACAAGCTCGGAGCTCAGTCCATCTGCATGTGGAGGACACGCCCTTATGGACGGTCACAGTCTGGACAGAAGACGCAGACAGAGGGAGGAGGGAAGGAAGTCGTCTGCTGAACAGCCAAGTTCAGCTGTGGAGGGGGTCTACAACACCACCACAAGCAGCTCGTCACGAGGCAGTCCTGACATCCCTCCCCAACCAGTTCTACCACCGTTCACACCTTGAGTCATGTGAGTCGGAGGAAGTCAGTTAGAAATGAGGAAGCCTCTTGGTTGAGAGATGAAACATCTTCAAGAACCAAAACCAGTTACCTTCTAGTGACGCACTTAGCAGCCACTCAGTCAGTTCAATGTGGTTCCACTGCACTAAGCTGTGATGGTCCAGCACCATGTACAGGGATGTTGCTCTGACTTGTCTCAGCATAGAGGTGCAGCATTTAGATTTTATGCTTCACATATGTGGAAGAAACTCCCAGTAACCTTGCTCAGTTCTATTCTTAATTATTTTAAGTCAAGGTGTAAATCTGTTCCGATTACTAAATCAAATGTGAGACTATTCATTTGTATTCTCACTGCATTGATAGTTCTCATTTTGTAGTGTAATTTCTGTTTTTATGTAGCTTACATGCTGTTCATATTTTATGTAAAACACTTCAGTCCTAGTTGGAAGTCACTAAACAAATCAACTGATGGTTTAGAAAGTTTATGGTGGCTTTATTTAGTTCCAGTTCAAGTAAATTCAGTTTTATTCACACACCACAAATGTATAACATGTCATCTCTATGGAGTAGTGAGAGTG
>NW_007579805.1:30214-35548 GCF_000690725.1 Stegastes partitus
TTTTTGTAATTTGTCACTCTCACTACTTCGTACATCTCAAACATTTGGTATTAAATTATTTTAATCATGGGTTTTATTTGCCATCTTATCTACTTTACTATTTCTTTGTATATGCTAATATTATAGCTTTCAATTACTCTAACCTATACAGAAAGTGTGGTTCATGAACTGTTGTAATTGATTAACTGGTTTTCTCTGCCTGCCTCTACACGTCGTTACGTATGAAAGAAAATGCTGTTACTATAAATAAACCCATCTCAGTATACTCACTAGTGATTAGACTCCAGAGGGTCGGTGATCTTTTACTGCTGTTTTACTAGCTGGTTAAACCACAGCTGGGATTTCAACAGCATCAGCATGACTTCATTGGGTGTGGAGGTTTTTCTACAAAAACAGCCCACAACCGGGAAAGCCGTTTGGCAAGCCAGAAAAACCTCAGCACCTGGAAAGTTAACGGCATTATCAACCTCCTGCAGGTGTTTTATGGTCATCTGGTGCAATGTGACAGTAAAAAAACAAAATCCTACTTACTGCCCAGTTAGACATCTTGAATTTGTTCTTCCTTTTTCAACATTTGAGCACATTATTCCCCGAGGCAACTCCACAGAACGATTTACTTCGCCAAGAAACCGGCAGCTGCAAACCACGGCACACAGCACCACCTCTTGTGTCGCTGCCTGCGGTCACCAGCCTCCCCATCTCATGATGATGTCGTGACCCCAAAGTGACTCAGCAACATCTCCGCTGGAAGAGAAGGAGAGAAAAACATTGTTAGCATGCGAGGAGAGACTCGGAAAAACACGGAGAAGCAACGTAAATGTAGGAAAAACCCGTATAAAAACACGAGGAGGCATTCAATTAGGTGGAGCTCGGGTATTGCAGGGCATCGTCATAGAGTTACTGTTGATAAGTAGAAGTTAAGTGGTTGGAATGGCACACATCCAGCTTTTCATAAAAATAGATGTTTAGCTAATAGTATTGTTCATGGGCATAATAATAATAATCAGATTATTATACAATAGTATTGGAGTTAAAACTATATCCAGTGTAATTAATGACAGCATGTTAAGCAGTAACCTCCATGAGGTAATGCTTAGTCATGTGTTACAGTCAGTGTTGGATTACTTGTCCAATGTATTCCACCACAGATTAGCAATCTGGAGCACATTTCATCAGATTGCTCAAATTTACGACAACATTCTGGATTTCTTCGTCTTTATTTTACATCATTATTGGAGGTGAACACAGTGAATGAAGGCAGCAAAGCAGATTGAAGCCAGGAGTTACTCTGATAGGGGTGTTTTTTTGGCGAAAAAGATGAAAACTCAATTTTTTCTTGACCTTTCACAGCATCAAGTTAGAGTAAAAAACCAGTAGACAAGATGAAAATAAAACTATGTGAACATATAGTTCCCTAGAATATTTTGCTGTCCTGCACAAAATCCTCTTAGAATGGGTGAAAAAGATCAAGAACCGGAAATCTAGCAAACACACCGAAAAGTTGTGGTTCTCAAACTTCTTCTTCTTATTTTTTAAATAAATGTTCCCAGACATTTACGTGGGTATACACGTTGATGGATGTAAATATTGGTGCACGTCATGCATTTTGTAGATTGCATGGCCTCCATTTGTACGTTTGCTAGCTAGACCCGCTTAGCAAACTAGCTAGTTGGCTAGCTGTTTGGCTAAGTAGGCAGCCCAACCAGACCCATAGATACGTATTACAAAGGCTAGATGTCTTAAGGCCGAGTCTCGAACGGGATCACTGGCAGCCATCTTGACACGGTCAAGCTCTCTGGCGGAACCTGAAGAAAGGTGAGTGATCTGCACAAACGTAAATACTCTTATCTTGCTGAAATCTTGACGGATTTACTAACGGTTTGGTTTCTTACAAACGTTATTAACGTGGCTACAATTCAAATTACAAAAATACAAATAGAATACAAAATAATGAAAATACAAATTGTTGCCGGTCGTGAGAGTGTAACATAATTATCCATAAGTGCAGTGTTATAACCACACCTCTGACGTTCATAACAAACCAAACCGTTTGAAAATCGGTAGAAAATTGAGCAAGTTATAGTTATTTAAAAAGTACATGCACCACTACAACACAATGCTATGGGTGAGCGAGCGGACCGTACCAAGATGGCCGCCAGTGTAGCCGTGCGATTCCATTGGCCGGCAGTGCGGACAAGACATGTAGCCTTTATTACACATATCTATGGCCAGACCTCTCTGCAGCACAAAATGGTCTGGCCTCGTTATCATTCTGCTAAAGGAGGGAAAACGCTGTCGTTTGTCTGTAGTTCTTCAAAGAACTAAGCCCAGGATGCAGCAACGGTGTCCCCTCAGCAGTGACAAGGGGGATTGTTGTGGTGGAACATTTGCATGCAGGTAGACAAATACCGCCATTAAAACCAGCAGAGTTCCATTAATGCACGTTCCACATTTGTAATTGACATTTTTCAGGCTGCTAGCGAGGCGGTTGCTATTATTTCCCAGTGAAGTGGGTTGAGTCTGACTGGCAAATATTCAACTAAACCACAACTAAAACTGCAGACGTAACAGAAGTCAATCCATTTATTTTAAGTAACTACACATTTAAATTACCATCGTAATTAAATACAGCCCCTCATATTTAGCATCCTTAATGCTTCATGCTCATTCCAGTGAAAGTTTCTTCTGCTTCTTTTCTAACAGTTCAAGGCATTGTTTCCTCTGGGGGGGTTAAACACACCTCCTACGCTTGATAGTGAGTTAATAAAACGCCGACACACTCATCTGAGAGTCATCACCATGTGTTTAATCAGCATCAGCCAGTCTTTTTTTTTTTTTTTTGCAAACCCTCAGGTTGCTGGGGTTGCATGAGGTCTGAAAGAAAAGTACTGAGGGTGGAAAAAGGTGGCGTAATTCAAGCTGTTTCTGTAGAAATAACAAATTTAATCTACTCTTTAAGACAATAAAGAACAAAGAAGATGCAAAAAGCATCATGTATGAAGTGTCTAAAGTAGAAAGTAACTCAAATTAAGTCTGAATCCGTCATGCTGCTGCTACATTTATCTGCTTTTCCTCCGTTTTTCTTGGATCTCCGCCCGTTCAGACGCAAGAAGGAACAAGTAGAGCCACTTCCGTAAACGCTTCTTTAATGAATTTGTGAGTGACAAGCGAGTTCACACAGTTTATGGATTCTTAAATAATTTCAGCGATCACCTAAACATGTTCCTTCTTAATCCATGAACTGTTTCTTTCCTGCACATCGTCCCCAAAGTTCAGGAGACTAAACGTTTTTTTTTTTTTCTAATTATAATAAAAACACACGTCCCTGCACTCGCGCTACATAATTACTGCCTTCACAAACATAAATACAAGTCTAGACAAAAAGCGACTGGGCACATGTAGATATGTGATTTCTCTCTCTGCGCTACAACCTTGTATTTATAAATATACATAAACATCTGTGTACAATGCTCGACGTCACTGCAGCTTCCTGCTTTTTCCGTCCAGACTCTCTGGATCAGACTGTTGACATGACACACTAAATGGCAGCATTGACGAAAACAAAGGAAACATCGGGCTGTGATTTTTTTTTTTGACTAAAAATACGCGCTAAGTCACAATCCAGAGATGATCTTCTTCCCGCTCTTATTAAACCAAAGCGTCGTTTCTTTTTCCCTTCAGCATTTCGGTCACACAAAGTGAAGCTTTTAAAAGAGATCCACCATCATTTTCTGCTGTTCCTGTTAGATTTTTGCTTATTTATCCAAACTAGCGCGTGTTAAACTGTTGACATTGGCATAAAGTTGACATCTGGTGAAGGACAAAGCATGAAAATAAAATCCTCCTGGGCTCGCTCACTTCATTTGAGCTTAAAATTAATAATAAAACACAACAAAATGGCCCAAAACACAACAAATACAACAGAAATAATCAGGATGTGTATGTACTGAGACGTGCCTGTGATCACTTTATACTCTTTTCTTTGTATTCTGCAGAAAAATAAAGACTAAAGCTGCATTTATGATTCTGTTACGAGCAAAAATCAGTGCCTAAACATTCAGCCGTGCAGCTGCCTTCACCCTGATTTCCTGCTTCATTACTCACGAGCTTTTACTGCACTGAAGCCCATTATAAAGTTAATAATCTGAACGAGGGAAATTTGTATGGGAAGCGACATCATTCTTGGCGTGTTTCCCTGCAGAGGCGATAGCTGACGTTTACGGCGTCGACACCCGATGTGCTGCTCAGATAGAACGGCTGCAGGAGCATTTGTTTGTTTTATTAATTTACCCAAACTCAGCCTCAGTTTGATTCTCCCCGAAGCCAAATTCGATTAAAGTGGCAGCTGCAGGTTGTGTTTCGGTGTTTGCGTTGCTTCTGACGTGATATAATCTGTCTGCTTCACTTGAACATAAACTCACTAAACTTAAATGTGTCTGTTTTCATAATTGGAGGGAGATTAAACGCAGCGGAGGTCCGTTTAACTCGCTCTTGCATAAACATAATTCACAACGCCAGCCTCGCTTTAAAAGACTAATAATTAGGGCCACTTTGATTTGACCGCGCTTTGCTTAGTCATGATGGACCCCGTCTGCCCCGTCCAAACAGATTAAAGCAAATTAACTGTTGAGGCTTTGCCTCGCTGGCAGCAGAGAAAAAAAGTTTTGGCTGCACAACAGACAATAGGACCTCCTCCCCAGAGCTGTGTGCATCACTGGAAAAGATGAAAGCTGTTTCACTTAAAGCTTTAAGCAGATGATTTTTTAAAAGTGGGAATTCACTGCAGTGTTTTCTATTCCTGTAACATGGTTCTGTTGTGGGTGTTTTTACAAACTGGAGCTGTGATCAGGATGTTTAACTCAAACTAAAGCGTAAACAGAAGATAAACATGTTGTGTAGACTGGATTCATGCAGACGGTGATTGGACCCAGTGAGAAACAGCCAGAACACACCAGACCCAGCTCTCTGTGTTAGTGTAGGGGTTGGAATCAAGACCAGGACGGCCTTCAGATGGAGTAGGGGGAGAAGAACGGACATTTGGAGGGGAAAAGAGAGGAGCCCTCTGATAAAGCTGATAGTTAGAGCTGCTCAGGATCACCTCAACTGTCCCTGAGTCATGCTGCTGGAGCTTTAGACTGCCAGATGATTCTAATGATGGACTGAGCTCCTCTTCTCCCTTTTCCTGTCTCCTTGTCTCTCCTTCTCCCGTCTCCCCTCTCCCTTATCTCCTTTATCTCCGTCTCCCATCTCCTTCTCCCTTATCTCCTTCTCCCTTCTCCCCGTCTCCTGTCTCCCTTTTCCTGTCTCCTTGTCTCTCCTTCTCCCGTCTCCCTT
>NW_007579805.1:36267-59884 GCF_000690725.1 Stegastes partitus
TCGTCTCGTCTCATCCTGTCTTGTCCTGGCAGCAAGAAGGTCGCCGGTTGGCTGAATCTGAAGAAGCGAGCTAGATGTCCAGCGTACGAGTGGATGCAGGTGGAAGGCAGAGGAGAGCAGCACATGTGCTCTTTACTATGAGAAGATGCTGAGGATGCTGGAGATGTCTGGAGCCAGACGTCAGGAGATGCAGGTGCAGGATGAGGGACAGTAAAACAAAGAAGGGGTTGTAGTTTCCCAGGAGGAGGAGGAGGAGAGGTTATAAGAAACTGTAGCGCATCGTTTAGTCAGTTCAACCTCGAGAGTTTGCTCATATTTATTCTTACAAGCCGCGATCCTGAATCAACATTAATAACATCAAACTCTGAGCCGTCTGAAAACCAACAGGTGATGTTTTGGGCTGAGTGTCAGACGAAGCTGCAGACTAAGTCACTACAGGATTAACAGATGACAGATTTTAACTATTTGGTTAAATTACAGGTAATAACTAGTAGAATCACAGAAAAAAAATAGTTTAAATCTACACGTTAACCATTAAAAAGGCCAAAACTTGCACATAAAAAGTGCATTTTTACAAATAATTCATACTTTTTTGTGAGTTTGACAGAAAAATTATATTTTCACTGCATTAAAATCAGCAAAAATATGATTTATATATTTAGATTTGCCATTATTTGGAAGAAAAAGTGCATAATATTAGGGAAAAATGGCAAATCTTTTTTTTTTAACTGTTATATTAGATGTTCCCTTTTTATTTGTTTATTTAAATCAGCAGAATTATTATATGATTGTTTGAAACATAACTTTAAACAAAATTAAAGGTTTAATTTGCAATTTTTTGCTGTTATTTTACAGATTTTCTGTTCTGATAAATAGCAGATAAATGCTGTTGAATCACAGTAATAAAAAAAAAAGCATCAATTTACATGTTAAGCCTGAAGAAAACTGGAATAAACGTTTTTTTAATCAATTTTTTTGTCGTATGCGACCACAAAATTACAGTTTACTTTATTTAATCAACTTAAAATTCTCATTATTTTACAGATATTTACCAATATTAGGATTATTTTTTAGTATTTTTTACATTTTACAGTAATCTTTTCTCTAAAATCTATTTTTTTGTACATGTTTTACAGCTTTTGTGTGTTTTTTGCACCCTACAAAGGAGCAAAATATTGATTGATTAGACAACAATCACACATATATCCTGTAACCTGTGTTTAGGAAGCAGCCGTGTTAGAACCCTCGTTGTTCTGGGTTCTCTCCTGACTGACGGACTCCTCTGCTCAGGACGAATCTCTCTAAAGGTGGACGCTGTGATTGAAGACCTCGTGAGAAGCCCAACAAGATAAATGGCGGTCTTCCATTTATAACCCAGACGGCTGGAAACGTCTCGGCTCTGCTGTTAATCATCCTGCTGAGAGCCGGGGAGATGAATTAGTCGGCCGCCCTTTTTAAGTGGAGCGCCACTTTAGTTTCAGAGCTGACAGAAGACGTTTCATTTCCACGACGAGTCACTGCGAGCGTTCGGTGTTTCGACGTGAGGTCACAGGACACCAGAGGTTTCTAAAACAACGAGCTCGACCACAACCGGCTTCTCCTGGAAAGTAAACAGGTCCATGAGAGGTTCCCATTCACGCCGCCGGTCTGGTTCTCTCAGGACAAAGAGCCGCGATGAATAATTTACTGATAGAAGGGACGGGACCAGACGGACCAGTCTGATGGATGACTCGGTGCTTTGTCTTCCCCGCAGATCTGCATTTAGACCTCGGAGGAGTTTTAAACGCTGCCGAGTACATTTATCGAAAAGAAAGCGACAGGATGCCTTTTAATTAAACGTGTGTGGACGCTGAACGGCAACGCTTGGTCTCAGATTTAATACAGCTTCAGTTATTTAAAAATGTATACCAGGGTGATGTTCTTCTGCTGTTGTGGAGGATATAAATGACTGATTAGTGACTAATTAATGCTTAATAAGACTATCAGAACATCCACTAAATGAAAAGAGGTAAAGCAGCAAGTCATGATTATTGATCATGTTGATTAATTGATCAGGTGTTTGAGCTAAAATGCAGGAAAATGATGAAGTTTTTGTTTCCCAAAGCCCAACATGACAAACAGCTAGTTTTGTCCACAACCCAAAGACGTTCAGTTTACTGTCATAGAAGCCAGAAAATATTCTGAATTAAGAAAGTTTGACTTTTTGTGACTTGATCAATCACCTAGCTGAGGATAAATGTAATCGCTGACGACTAATCGATTCATCTTTGCAGCTTTAAGGTAAAGACGGCAACCGAAAGATCTTAAATTAATCAATGTTATTTTTTTGCACAGGCCAGTATTTATATTAATATTTTGTCTGAACTGTAGAATAAAATTCGCCCCCAATGCAGAGCGTTACTTGTGTGACACATTTGTGGCTGATTATAAAAGATAAACCACATGAAGTCTCTGGTTTTAATTTACTAAGCAGACAACATTATTATTCAGATGGAATTTGTTTTAGATGCAACTCACGGCGACTTTGCAGACGTGCTGCCGTCAGCTTGTTGAACCGGGCGGTTCTCAGAAATTCTTAAAAAGCACAACCAAGAGCAGATTCTTGACTACAGTCCTGCAAATGTGACATTAAATCAGCCTTCAGAGCGGCAGCATCACTGACCAGGAGTCTTTCTGCAGCGCTTCCATCTTTTCTGTGCAGACGTTTTCTGGTTTTAGATCTCTGAGCGTTTCAGAAAGGCGTCGGCATCGTTACTGTCGCTGCTAAATATGTGCAGACATGATTAGAACCCGGATAACGGTCCCGTCTAGATGTGATGCTCGTCTATCCAACATCAGCAGATGACATGTTGTCCAGATGCTGTTACCACAGAAACAAAACGCTTCCCCCCAGTGCTCCCAGTGTCTCTTCAAGAAGAGAAAACTGGACACATATCCTCAGCACGCACTGCTTCTGATGGAACACATGACAAACAGCAATGCTAAAGCTAAAGCTAACAATAACCACACTGTAAAAAGTAATTTAGCAGCTTGAAACTTTGACAGTTCACTGGTGTTTTTACAGATTTTCCCTGTTTTTTTTTAATTATATATAATAACTGGTAAAGTCACAAAAAAGTATTAATTCAAGCCCCAAAAAGCCCAAACTGTAAATAATGTCCACATCAGACATCTGTACTTTAAAATTGTTAGATCAAAAAATTTAACTTTTTTTTTTTTTACTATATTTAAATGAGCAAAAATATCATTATTTTGAAAATAAATATGTTTATTAAGGAGTAAATAATTTAAGGGTTATTTTACATTTTCCCAGCTTTGTTAAATCACAGACAAACAGTAAAGTCTCAGTTTAAAATAAAAAAGTATTATTTACATGCTGACTGTAAAGAAACAACAACAAAACAAAAAACAGGACACAACTGCACATAATGTCCACAATAAAATCTGCATTCTTTTACTATGTGTGAGCATAAACCTTTACTTTTTCACTGTATTTAAATCAGATAAAAAACGGTTTTACAGATGTTGCTGTTGTCTTTACTGTGTTTTTTCTGCCAGACTTTCACAGATTTTCCACTGAAGTTTTGCAAAACAGATAAAAGGTTAAAGCAACACAAATATGTCTGTTAGCCAACCAGCCAACCTCTGCTAATGGGCTAAATGAGCATGTAGGCTATTTATATATAGAGCTGTTAGACAGGCACTAAGCTGTGATCAGGTTCTGTTCTGGGATCGCTTCCACTTTATTAACTTTGGATATTTTTCTTTCAAAACATTGAGGCAGATTACAAAAGAGGCTCTGTCTGGATAAACCGGCCACATCCAGAGTCTGAACGGTGAATTGCATCTATAAATAATCAGCATTTTCCTCTGAAATTCCTTATTATGTGTGCAAAAATTAAATTTGCAAAGACTACAACACATAATATGCTCGTGGCTTTTTCCTACACGGTGCTTTCTCCTGCTCCGTCGTGCTCTAACATCAGTGACACGCCACTCGTTCATTAGTATTAATTGCCTCCTTGCTAGAGATCACGAAGCGTCTCCACTAAATCAGTCTGTTCATTACTGCTGAGAGGAGACGAGGCGCGTTGACGGATGAGTAGATGTTTTGTCTTGTTGTCACTTTTGATAAAGTGGGAACCTGCATCAGCGCCGTGCAGCTGGACGACTACTTAGCAGCAGCTGCAGGAGCTGGCTGCAGATCAGAGGTGAAGACGGAGGACTGGTGGAGCTGACAAGTCATCCTGCCGACAATCTTCTCTCCCTGATTACTGCACGCTTCTCTCTTTTTTTTTTTTGCTTTTACATTCACCTCAAGTGACTTTACAGCAGGGAAATAACTGGATTCATTAATTAATTAATGACAGGTTGGGAAAAAAAACTACAGTATAAAAAGATAAAAATCTGGCAGCTAGGTTACCAGAAGAAATGTTTAAACATAAATAAATAAATAAGTAAATTTTTTGCTAATTTAATACAGTAAGCATTGTGATTTTACACTATTTGATAAAATACAGATTTTTGATTAGTCAACATTATTCACAGTTTTTGCCTGTTTATTCAGTAATACTGTAATTGTAGTTTTTGTTACTGTAATTTAACAAAACATGGAAAATCTACAAAATAACTGCTGAAAAATGATTTACCATTTTTCAATCTGAAACAAACCTTTTCTTTTACATAACAGCAAATACATGTAATTTTTTTTCTTTTGTGAAGTTCTTTTTTCATATTAAATACAGTACACATAGTCTAATTTTAAATGATCTAATAATTTAAAAAAACATTTCTGATAATAGGGATTTTTGATGTGATTATTATTCATAATTTTTAATTTTTAGGGTTCACAATTTGACTTTTTTCTGTGACTTCATTAGAGTTTATCTGTAATTTAACAAAACAGGGAAAATCTGCAAAATAACTGTTGAAAAATGATTCAGCATTTTTCAATCTGAAACATAAACATTTTTCTTTTACATAACAGCAAATATGTTACTTTTTTGCAGATTAAATACGGTACACATAGTGTCATTTTAAATGATCTAATAACTTTAAAATTTATGTATATTTTTTAAAAAGGCCATTTGTGATTACCGTGATGTTTGATGTGAATATTATTTAGAATTTTGGCCCGTTTTTTTTTTTAGGGTTCATGTGTGAATTAGATTTTTTTCTTTGACTTTACTAGAATTCATCTGTAATTTAACAAAACAAGGAAAATCTGTATATAACAGTTAGAAATGATCTACCACGTGTCCTTCCTTAGAAAACATAACATTCCTTTCAAATAACTTCAAGTAACTTTACAGTCCAGCAAATCATCATTTATGAAAATACTGATATTTGGTGTGGACATTATTTACAGGTTTCTATTTTTTGTGGTTGACAGGACAAATCCAGTTGTTCCAAACACTTTTCTAGATTAAACTTTTTCTGGTTGTTAAAGTGGATTAAATTATCCAGTTAATAGATTTTAGGTAGAATTTAGTGTTTAATATTAATAACAAAGACAACTTAATTAGTTTATGAAGAAAAAACAACAGAAAACTATCAAAGAGCTGCTTTCACATCAAACCACCACTGTGTTGAGCTTTCAGACTGACAACAACAAATCAACATTTAAATTGGACTTTCTGATCTTGTGCGATCAAATGAAGAACACGCCGCCTACAGCAGAACACAGAAACCACAGAACATTTAACACCGTCTGTTCAAAGCTCTGAAAACAACAGCTCACGTCAAAAAAGCCTGTTTGCACCGTCCACAGACTGTAATTACACCCGAGGGTGCAGCCCTGCGTGCTAGCGTCGCTCCATACCGTCCAATCTAAAGAATTTCTGTTGGAGCTGCTTTTCACTTTCCTCCTCCTGCTGCTTGTTGTGAAGATAAATGTTTTCACGGCTCAAGACTTTTAGAAATGTGATTAATGATGCACGGAAACAGAACGTAGTGCAGCTCAGGAGGAAAATAATCGGACTTTAGGTGTCTTAGTTTTCCTTTTCTTTGGTTCAGATTCATACAAGTTGTTTTTTTTTGATGCAGGATCATCATTAAAGGAGCTGCTGCACATAGGTTGCATATAAATCTGAGTATTTATCTAACGTTTTACTAACTCTAACCCTCCATAGAAAGACGCCACAGCTTCACCAGAACAGATCCTCCTCCTGCTTCATTCCCACCGGCTACAAGTGAACATCTGAACATCTACATTAAGAGCCAGAGATCTATTTTCCCCTCTGATCTGATCTCTTACATCTCAGAAGGAGACGCTGACTTGCTGAGATGGACGAGGCGATAAAATGGCCGAGCCAGAGTTTACCGCAAATTGTGATTTGCTCGTGCAAAGACGCACAACGCAGCTGTCAAAACAAGCAACCCAGGCTGTTTTTTCGCGCAGAGGGAACATTAACATCTGCAGCTTTTGTACTTGCCGTGTGTGTGTGTGTGTGTGTGTGTGTGTGTGTGCGTGTGTGTGTGTGTGTGTGTGTGTCGTTGTGTTTGCTCATGTTGTGGGGACCTATAAGCTAATCGCGTCGGGGTGAAGGCTGGGTGTAGGATGAGGGTTCGGGTGAGGAAAGCAGCGGTTGTGGTCACGATGAGTCTCCAAGAAATGAGTCCATGCAGCGTCCTCCCAAAACACTCCATGTGCTCGTGTGTGTGTGTGTGTGTGTGACTGGAAACTGCTGCACTTTGCTCTCACGCACCGAAAGCTAATTATGTTGCTCTCAGACAAAAGCTCTGCAGGTCTGTGTTCAATTTGAAGCTTGCTGTTGGTGAAGAGTTTCTCTGAGGCTGCAGCATATCGAAGGCAGAGCTGCTCACAAGCCTCAGCTCAGGGTCTGAAGTCTGGAGACGGAGGAGTCCCATCGCTGGCAGGGATCGTGTGTTTAGTTTATTATAGCAGGTATAGCAGCCCAGTCAGCAGATTGTAACAGTCTGGTTGTAGCTCAAGGTGGTTCACGTCCCAGTTAGGACGCCCAGGATCTTTCTGCATGGAGTTTGTGGGTTCTCTCCAGGTTCTCCGGCTTCCTCCCACAAGGTTCAAAAACATGTTGAGGTTAACTGGTGATTCTAAATTGTCCGTAGGTGTGAATGTGAGTGTGCTTGGTTGTCTGTCTCTAAGTGTAGCCCTGTGATAGACTGGTTACCTGTCCAGGTGAACCTGCCTTCACCCTGAGTCAGCTGGGATAGACTCCAGCCCCCCATGACCCTAGTGAGGATGATGATGGATGGAAGGATGGATGGATGGCTGCAGCTCAGCAACGAAAAAAGTCCGTCTGACTTCTTTGCAGTCTCTTTAAATCGATCACGATGGTCTAAGCGAAGGATGCGGCTTCGCTGTTCCTGCAGCATAGCGACGGTAGAACTGTTTAGGTGAAACATTTGCTCGTCATAAGTCAGCTGTGATCAGCTCTCGCCTTCCTGCAACCTTCTACGTGATGGATTTGCAGCTCACGTCACTCCTCTGGTTTCTGCCTACTGCAGCTTTAATAAGTTTCCTGTGCTGCGACCAACTCAGGACACTTACACTCTACTGCTTTACATGGAACAAGTCACTTCAAGGACACCACAGAATACGACTATTAGAGTGTTTTCAGACAATTCTAGGAGAAGAAAGCAGCTGATAACAGAAAAACTCCAGATGAAGGTGGAGCGACGCTGCAGAAATCAAGAACAACCTCCGTTTTCTCTAACGTGAGGGTTTGCAGATGGAGACTGTACAGAAACATGATCGGATGGAGGCAACAGGATGAGCACTAAAATTAATAACCTGCTGAGAAACTAGCCCTGACCCTGAATAATCCAAAACCTCAGCAAAAAACTTGAAGTGTGATTTTGGTCGGTTACAACACGATATAGAAGGAAGCTTCGTCCATAATGATGAACACCTGTTGTCTCTACTTCATGCATGTGTTTCTGATTTCACATGAAGCCTTTTTGATGCAGCTAAAACCAACTCTGGTCCGTTTGTACGGTTTGTTTTGGCTGGTGTGAAAGCTGCAGACGATACTGCTTCTACTTTCACCATACTGAAGCTGAATATCATTAGTTTGGACCATTTATTTTCAGATGGCTGGTTAAAGCTGGGATAGGCGGTATTTAATTGTTCGGTATGCTGGAGGTCAAGTGGTCTGACTGACAGCCGGCTTTGTGCGTCTCCTCTTTTGTTTTTAGGTGATCTGGCCCCTTACTTTGCCCGATAAGGTTTGTTTTTTTTCAGGAAGAGGGAATTCCTGTTGGCTGCTCTCACAGTGCAGATGTGGTTGAATGTCCCTTCACGCTGTGGAAAGCCTGATTCAGAGGCAGAGAATGTCTGAATCACCACTCCAGGCCGATGGAGTGTGAGCTCGGCGTTCTGGAGACACAAGCGGCTCACTTTACAGGCCCACGAGTTAGCAACGAATTCACTGAAGATGACTGAACTGAATGACTAGTGGGCCTTGTGGTGCAGGGTACTGCACCGAGCATGTGTTTATGTGCTGCACTTATCAGTACTATGGATGAGATTTAAGGATTAGTGAAGCCTGTTGAGGAGAAAGTCGGAGCGTTCAGTGTCTCTCTGTTAAGCTGCCAGCTCTTCATCGTAACTGAAGAAGCAGCGACTTTTCACCAGCTCTGTATCTGATCATATCTTCTACGAGGGAACACGTTATATTTATGCTCATCCCACTAAGTGAAGCTGCAGGAACCTCCACACATTCAACTGGTGATGCAGAAAATGCAGAAAGACGTTTTTTTTTTTAATGCTTTTACACTGCTGGGACTGCAGGTAACACAGGAAACAGATTAGTCTGATGGTATTTATACATCCATCCATCATCTATACACCACTTAATCCTCACTAGAGGGGTTGGAGTCTATCCCAGCTGGGTGAAGGCAGGTTCACCTGGACAGGTAACCAGTCTATCACAGGGCTACACTTAGAGACAGACAACCAATCACACTCACATTCATGCCTACGGACAATTTAGAATCACCAATTAACCTCAACATGTTTTTGGACTGTGGGAGGAAGCCGGAGAACCTGGAGAGAACCCACGCTGGACGGGGAGAACATGGAGACTCCACACAGAAAGATCCAACATTACTTTGATTTGGCCAAAAACTAAACGCATCCTTCATTGTGGGACCGTGTCAGACCTGAATGTGCTCCTTAACTATCACTGTTTAGCTTTGTTGTTGGTTTTGCCGCATGTACAACATACAGAGAGCTGAAACTGCTAAACTCTGAAGCCCCACGGTGCAAAAGGAACATATATAAAAATAGCAACAAAAAAAAAAAAAAAGAAATAGAAAAGAGAGTAGAATATAGGTATAAACAGGATATAGACAATGGTGAATGAAGCCGTCCTTCAGCCTGCTGCTCCTGGTCCAGAGACTCCGTAGAGTCTCCTCCCTGATGGCAGCAGACTGAAGACGCTGTGAGACCAGCGATATGGAGGGCTTTGTGGATCAGACAGTTGTGGTGATTGTCCTGAAGGGAGGGGAGAGAGGCACCAACGATCTCCTCAGCTGCTCTCGCTGAGCGCTGGATGGTCCAAATGCAGGACACTGGTCAGAACACTCTGGACGGTGCCTCTGTTAAAGGTAAAGGGGGCCGGCCGGGCTCTGGCTCTGCTCAGTTAGCAGAGGAAGTGCAGATGTTGTTGAGCCTTCCTTTAAGAGCTCTAATGTGCAGCAGCTGCCATGTCACAAATAAGCGGCTGCACAAAGCGTTCTGAGCGGTTAAATAAACACACAGAGTTGCATGATTAATGGTTTTCCACCAGCGCTCCTCTCTTGCATCATGAAGATGAGTCAAACATCACATTGAACGCCTATTGTTGTGAGCCTGGTGAAGGAAATCTGGTTAAAGAGAAAGAAAACACACATTATCTCTGATGGGGTTTATATGAACTCACTCCTCTGATTTGTGCCTGCTGTAGTTTTAATGTGTTTTCTCAGAGCCCACATTTAAGTGAAGGAACCTCAGGTAAACCCACAGAATCACACAATCAGCCTCTATTGGAGTATTTTTAACGCCTGGACTCTGTTCAAAGGGAGTTTTTCCCTCGACGCTGCTGCCAAACGTCTCCTCGAGGGCCTGGAAATTACTTTACTTACTTTTCCTTATATCACATATTTATATTTGCTGACTGCAGGAGCTGCTGCTTCGGCGGCGGCGGCGGCGGCCAACATGTCCGTGTAATAAACATGAACTTCTATAAATCTGTTTCTCTTGCAGGCGTTCCAACAAACTGTCAGAAACACGATGACACAAACACAGACCTGTCGCGACCGCTCAGTTACATCACAGTTTTATAATCGTGTGAATCCTGCAGGCACATTTCTGTAACTCTACGAACCGGCCTCGTCTCCATCGATCAGTTTGTTTTCTTGCTTTCTGCACCGTCACTCGCCTTCATCTGGACTTTATCAGCTGCTGCCTTCTTCTCCTGGTATTGTCTCTGTTGCCAAGCAGTAGAAAACTCCACAAACATTTACTAGCGTCCTCACATCCATTTGCATTTTTTACACAGCCTGGCGCCACGTCATTTAGAATATTGATCACCGGGGCTTTGATGAATGGACGGCCTCCACTTTAGCTGATTAATCCGAGACGCCGCCGCCGCCGCCGCTGCTGCACTTACTGTCTGTTAAACCGGCAGGAGAGCATCAGCTGAAACAGCCGACGCCGCCGGAGGGGAGCGTCGGGATTCTTCTGCAGCTTTGATATTTCACGCAGAGCGGAAACAGAGACAGAAAATTGTGTTTTTTTTGTTTTTGCTTGGTGTGAAAGCTGCAGAGTTGTGACGGGAAGACAACCGAGTCAGGTCTGAGGGTTTAGTTAACCGAGGAAAATCTTAGTCGACTGATTGAACCTGATTAGTCACAGCGGAAAGAAATCTGCACGTTGTGTTTAGATTACCTGAGTTAGCGTCACCAGCACAGACTTATTCACCTAAAAGACTTAGAAATCAACATAAAGAGCTGGCGTTTGCAGCATTTTTAATCGTTTTACTCTGGTTGTTTTGTCCTAAAATGCTAGGAAGAGACTCGGAGTGCCGTGTTGGTTTATCCTCCAAACTTCAGCCACATCCACGACTTCTTTATCATCTGTGTGTAGGTAAATGTTAAATAAATTCGACCTCTCAGCAGCCACGAGGTTAAATAATGAGACTTTTCACACATAATCTGTCTCTCCTGCCACCGAAGCAGCAGATTAATCCTGGTTATCGACACGGCGCTCCTCCTCCTCCTCCTCCTGCAACACCGGCGATCGTCAGATAAACGAGAGCACGTCGACCTGCTCCGATCAGCAGATCAGCAAACTTCCAGAAACCGTTAACCATGCCGTGACGCTGGTCTCAAACCAGGCACGCAGCCTCTCGGCGCTGTGGTCACACTGGTTTATTATCAGAGCTCTGCAGCAAAAAAGAAGCATTTTCATAGGCAGTAAATAGATGTTTCCCAGCAGCTTGTATCGCAAACAGGCTGAATTTGAATCAGCGGCACACAGAAACTGAGAAACTGTTGCTGGAGGAGTTTTTGTACCCTGAATGACTGGTGAGGTACAGGTTTCACTGATTAGGGCTGAATTTCAGTGTTTATCACGATGAAGCGAAATTATCTGTAGCTGGTATAGTCGCTAATGACACGAAAAGAGAAGCTGTCGGTGGAAAAATGACCTAAATGTGAGCGCCGAAACAACTAAGGCAGGTTGTTTGGACTTTCTTTGAGTAGCTCTCACCGAACCTGTCGACTTGCGATCCACCTCACATTACCTCCCTGCAGCAGGATTAGTGGGCGATCAGATAAACACGTCAGATAGCATCGAACCAGGCACCCATCAGTCTGCCAGTACAGTAGATTACAAACACACTCCTACCAGAAGAGCGGCGCTGAGGTGGTTTCCCCGCCGCTCGTCAGGATGGCTGAGTGTGGTGGAAACCAGCCGATAGTCCTGCGGTGAGGCTGTTTATCAATCCTGCGCCTGAGCCCTGCAGAGGAAATAAAAAAATCCCCACCTTAACAATCAGCTCACCAGCTACTGAAACCTGGAAATGACATCTTACAGAAAAAAAAAACAAAAAAAAACGAGCAGATAAAAATGACTGAAGGCTCTCAGTCACTCAGGTTCTAATATAATCTGTAGAGAGGAGGAAGGAAACAGTCCAACAGCAGCTGTCAGTGTGATTTATGACTAAACGCCCCCAAAATCCTGCCTCGATGTAAACTGGTTTGTTCTCAGTCTGCAATGAGGAAGAAATGATGATAATCTGGCAGCAAGGGCGCCATAAAAAATATATTAAAACTGTGAAATACTGTAATGTTCAAAAACTGTATGAATAAATTAAAAAAAAAAAAAAATGTGTATAATACATATTTTTGTAGCTGAAATAAATAAATGAAGCAAAACTGCAGCTTTATGGTGACTAGTTGTGAAAGAACAGATTTTATTTACAGTTTCAACCCTTTTCTGTGGTTTTACTATTTATTATAAATCATTTAATAAAACAGGGAAAAACTGTAAAATAACACCGAAACAAAATATAAATTTTCAATCCCTAATATATATATATTTTTAAATAATAGCAAATATTTGGAAAATAAACAACATATTTTGCGCAAATTTAGAATAGAATAGAACTTTATTGATCCCTTTGGTGGAAACACAACACAACCTCAGCACCATAGTAACAACAACAATAGTAATAATAACAATAACAACAACAACAATGGATACAGTAACAAATTGCCAAAGTGCCGAAATATTGTACACAGTCCAGTGATAGAGCATGATGACCCCAATGTCCTCACTCCTCACCCCTCGCTCCCCGATTATTTTTTTTTTGGCATCAAATGTAGTAAAAGAACAAATTACTGTTTGTAAAACTACAGATTTTTGACGTGGACTTTATAGTTTAATTTTTATTGTATGTAATTGAACAAAACAAAAACAATAAGGTACAAACTGGTAATCCACTGTGTGATTACACACCGCTGTAAATCACACCAGCCCACTGGATGGAAAAAAATAAAAAATAAAAATGTTATTGATTATTATTCTTCCGGATTTACTGCATGAACTGATCTGCAGCCACTTTCCAAATATACCTACACGTCCGTCGAGGTAAAACATCATCAAATAAAATCGCTGCCCAATTTCTTTCTTTGATGTTCTAATTTTCTTTGGTGTAAGATGATATCACGCTGCTTTCAGCTGACTCATAAACGTCTCTCTATGAATAGTTTGTGAGGAGGTACGACACACGCACGGTTATTGAGAAATACCCGTTTCCGTGCGGAAAGAGCGCTGCGTGCTGTTGTTATAGGCGTGCGTGCGTCGGCTGTACACCTGAGCAGCCCGAACACCGACACTTCCTCACGCTGTTTCCACTCCTGCACCCGGCTCTAGACGCCAGGATGCCCTCGTTGGCTGGAATCAAAAGTCTCTCACATGTTAACCACTGAAACATGCTGGATGACTACGCCTTGTTTCAGAATTCAATGAAACATGCATGAAGCACCGAACATGGCTTCAGATTTCTTAATTTAACAACAACACACGCAGACAAGCCGGCAGATGTTTCTGACAGGAGAGCAGAAAGCGATTCGAGTGAAAATCCAGCGACAGAACAAACCTGATCTGCAACAAAATGGAACCCTAAACCCCTCCACATGTTTCAAAGCCATGGGAACCCTGTTTTTTTCTCGTTCATCGTTCACATGTGCGTCGTCTGACACATGAGGCAACGTCTGAGAAGTCGACCCACACACGGCACACGGATGCAGAGAGGCCTCCTGTGTGGGCAGCGTTCAGACATGAAGCCTGAGAGACAGAGAAGGTGAAAGAAGATCTGATGTGGGCGGCCGGCGTTTAATGTCTCATCTGTCTTGTCTTCCCTTTTTCAATGATTAGGAGCTTAAATTCCTCTGTGCCTTATTTATATCCTTTCATCCTTTTTTTTTTGTCTCCGGCGCACGTCTCGAATTTTGAATTTTCCCCTCGAGGATTAACAATATCGTTGCAGTGATGCTGCAGTGAAGCACCTCAGAGTAACAAATTAAACATAATTCATTTATTACTTTATGTGCAATCAAACGCCAATCCTCTGTTTGTTCTTCTTATCTTTTGAGCCGTAAATACAATTAACTGGGTTTGAAAAAAGGCACAAAACCAAACTTGAACATCAAGTTTTCTGTTTTATTTTCTCTCCTTCCCACGCTGTTCGTCAGCTAATAAAACATTCACCTCTGCCCACAGGTCACCGACTCTTTTCTAACGAGGCCTTCACCTGAAACCAGCCTGTTTATTTATTCACCTCCTGACAACAGAACTACAAAAACAATAAAACTTTATTAGTCCTTTTTGCAGACAATCACCTTGTGGATTAAACCCGAGCTGTTACACTTACAGGTGTGAACTGCCGGCGTGTTTTCGCAGCGCTGGAGGGCGTCTCGTGACGACGGCGGAGGAGGAAAAACAAGCAAACTATTGTTCAGGGAGCTAAGCTGCCTGTTTGCACATGAAAACTGACAAATGACTCCTAAGCAGGGGTTAAACCGGGATTTGAGATGCCCTCTGCGGCTTGCGTGCGTCACGTTTGCATCAGCGAGCGGCAAAGTGTTTCTACACACAAAAGGTCCGCATTTGAATCAAAAACAACTTCTGGAGGTCGAAGAGCAGATCTGGGAGCGATACCGTCTGACAGGCTGTGAATTAAAAGGTCTCGGTGTCAGATATAATGCAGGAGAACGCTGCGTTTGGCTTCCACCCACTCTCAACACATGACTAATAATTCAACCGTGGAACAAGTAAATCGAGCTTCCCGCCTTTGTTTGCAAAAAAAGAAAAAAAAAAAGTCAGTATATCGTTACGCAGAGGATCTGATGTAATGTAATCAGAGAAATTCAGTGTGAAAACCAACACCGCTGCTGCTCGTTCACCGCGATGCAAATGTTATGAATGCTCTGTCGTGGGGCTGAATCGATAAACCCTGAATAGATGTGAATGAAAATAATCAGATTTACGACTCAAAGTTCTGCAGCTCAGTTTTTCTTAAGGATTCAAGAAACTTTACTTGTCATGCCGGCTCACATTCACATGTTTGTGGTACGAAAGCCTAATAAATAAGAAGTACAATAAAAACAAGAGCAAATAAAAGTAAACAGTTAAACAGAAGGATGAGAAATTACAGATAATGATGTTATTAATGCCTCAATGTGGACTATAAAAATGCCACATATTTTATTAATAATATCACTTTTTTTTGTCTTTAAATGCAAAGAAACAAGCTTTTTTTGTAAATGTTAATGAGCAGAACGTGCGATATTTCCCTCTGAGCTGTTATGAAGTCACTGGTTCAATCTCCTGCAAACATAGAAGAGTTAAAGTCTGATATTTAAGCTCCTCCTGGTTGCATTTTTCACAACAACAACAGCTAATGATGATTTATCAGCGGGCCTCTGCGTTTGACAAAAACGCATCCTCTTTCTGCCGTTTTGACTTCTCAGCGGGACACGTGCGGCCAATTTGCACGACAACAACCTCTCCGCGGTCTGACTGACATCCGTGAACAGCAGCCACTTCGACCGGCGTCTTCGCCATCCCGAGCGAGACACGTGCTGAAGAGGACGCATCCTTCTCGCTGGTGAACTGAGCGAGCAGAGGCCTCCTGTAAAAATAGCATGCTGGCTGGTAAACAAAGCGGCTTCGAAAAGGAAGTGAGAGGTTCAATATCAGTGAGTGGCTGAGGCGGCGGAGCACAGGGAAAATCCAGCGTCGATGTGTTTCAGTTCTCAGTGCACGAGGCCCGCTGCAGCATATTTACATTGAGCTCCTACGCAGGTCGCTGGCTGCTGCCTCTGACATGCCAGAGTGACTCCTAGAGCAACAAGTAATGAGCCGCTGTCACGACAAGAAAGACTCGCAATCCCAGAAACTTGCAGCGTTCCACATCAGTGCAGACGCTGCTGTTTACAGCTCTGCCAGCATCCTCGCTCAACTGTGACGTCAAGAGAAGCCAACAGACAAAGAGAACTGGAACGAGCCCAGAAGCGAAACAATGCAGCATCTTTCAGCGTCAATGAGGCCTGCAAGTTAAACAGCAAAGTGTGTTCTGTGTGGCCACGTGAGACGTGGACTGTTGATTTGCAAATTGTTGTGTTTACATTTACAGAAAGATCCAGCTTCATCATCATCATCATCATTATCAATAATAAAACCATAAACGTCTAACATGGTGCTCATTCTCAGCAACTTAATCAAAGCCTCACATGTCCCCATGGTGTATATTTGAATTTTTTAGCTCCAACATACAGCCAAGATGCTTCATTTCACCTCGTGGTTGCATAACTCCTGGTTTTGGTGACGGTCCACGCCTCCTTCAGGAAGAAGACTCTCTCTGACACACACGTGAACAATCAGATGACTTTCTATGGCTTCTAACTTTCACTCTGAGCATTCAACACACATGGAAACATCTAGAAATTCAGCCGTTGTTTTTAACCCTTTCAACACTACAGCCCGCTGTACCGGTCTGCCGCTTTCACCCCCGTTCACCCTGCAGCCCAGCGTAGCGGCTCCAGTATACGGCGACTTCCTGTTACATTCATTTTGATTGGCTATCAGGAATCCCCGTATGTGAACAAGCATTCAGTCATGAAATAAATTATGCAAATAGTAATAATAATATTCAAAATTGCATACAAGGTTCTTGCCAGCGTCATAACAGAGTAACGACTCGTTACGCTGCTGCCTGAAAAAAATTACGCAGCAAATTGGGCCGATACATCGCTTTCAAGGGTATGTAACTGGAAAATATTTAACAACAACCGCAGATGGAATATCACTACCATTGTCTTCGCTGCTAATGCTACTATTCACTAGCGTATTCGCTGCTACCCGTTAGCAGCATTCACTAAGACCCCCGTCGAGAACCCTTCTCCCCCTCTTCGGTACGCTGTAAAGGAATCCTGGTGAGGACTCTGGCATACAGACATATATTCCTAGCAGTTAAAGTGTTTAACTCGTGTGCGATGAGTTTGTCAGACGAGGTTGTAAAATAAACATTTTAGTGCTGCAGAACTGTAGCTTAAAAACGACTGAAGTGACTTTGGGTTGACGTGGAGCCTCAACAGGTCGCCTTACTGTCATTATTTCATACTCGTTATCCAACAACAAAAACTGAAAAAACACGTGAATGACAACAGCTTCTGGTGCATCAAAATGCAGCGAGGAAGCAGATTTATGCAAGTTTGAGCTATGACATGTCTTCCTATCAGAAGGTTTGATAGGAAGTTTGTAACAACCACAAAACACAGTGAACATGGATGTTCACCATATGGGGCCTTTACATTTAATTCAATTCAATTCAGTTTTATTTGTATAGCGCATATTTACAACAACAAGTCATCTCATAGCGCTGAGCAAAGGCAGAGACAGAAACACCCAACAATCCAAAACATTTGGATTCCCTATAAGCTTCAGCAGTCCACTAGCAGTCCACATCAGAGGGAAGGAACCGAAAACCCTCCCAGGGGGAAAAAAAACCTCCAACAGAACCAGGCTCAGGGAGGGACGGCCATCTGCCTCGACCGGTTGGGTGGATGTAGGATGAATTATAACATTTAGTGTACAGTTAAACAAGTTATTTAGGAAATAATCCCAGTAATGCCAGAAACAGGAAACAAACAGTTGCCTCCCAAGTTATGTTGCTGAGCCGTTCATCAACCCCGACCTCCTCTCTACGTGGACTTTGTCCGTCTGTAACAACTTCACTCACTTTAGTTCCTCTTTTTTTTCTCATCATACCAACTGAAGCCATTGAGATCTGAATGTAAAACGTTGTGGTTTGATGCCCTTCGTCAGCTCTTTAAATATCCCGCCCACGTCGTCTGGGCTAAAATTAAGCTGAATTTTCTGCCATACTGCATTTCCATACAAAATAAATTAATCAAAGGTTAAGAGACAGCTGCTCTGCTAAAAATAATTGGAAAAAAAAAAAAAAGTCTACATTTTCCTTCACCTCATCAGTGTTTATGTGAGACTTGCAAATATTGACACCGTACTAATCCATGTCCTCAGTTACACCGTCTGCCCCGGTAAGGTAAAGCTCCCTGGCTCCAGGCTCTCCCTTTGATTAGTCATGAAGAAAAGAAATTCACAAGTTAGAGCTGCACTTGGACTTCATCAGCGAGTGATATCCTGTAAAGCTCAGGCGGTCACTCAAAGAAGAAGCCTTGCAGTAAGATCTCGGCTTGAATCCCGAGAAAACAGATGGATGCAAATCTGTACATGGAAAATAGAAAATGTAGAAAATGAACTAAAGTGATGTGATGGTACGAGTGTAATTTAACAGCTGCTGTCTTTGTCCTGACAGCAGAGGTCAGAGGCAGATGAAAGTAGAACACCTGACGGGGAGACATTTCCCCGACGCTTTGTCAACACGACTTAAACAAAGTGCTGTTTGTATACGTGCACGGCAAGACGCGGCGACGCCGACTGAAACACGTGTTTACCGTCAGCGTTTTACTGTTCCAGTCAGACGCTGTGCTCGCTGTGGACGTCTGACCTCGTCACAGCCCGACAAAAGTCAACCGACAGGCAGAAAAATCAAACCAGAGCTGCAGAACCTGAACCTGCACCGATGCTGCTCTGACCACGTGGTCCGGCAGAATCACAGGAAGTTACCGGACTAAACACTGAAAAAACAACACAAGCACACTCAGACATGTGTTTTATTCCAGGATCTAAAAAAAAAAAAAAAAAAGATGCCCAACAAGAATGAAAGCATGTCGCTGTAACTGTCAGATTAATGATGGATTTGTTTCTATTAACACTATAACGTGGTTGCTATGGTGACGACATCACACATCCTCACGTTTGGTCGGACGCCCGCTCACGGGAAGACGTGTGTTCAAGCTGGATTTGAGGTGAAGTCAAATGAATCCTGTTGATCCTATCTTGAAATCACGTGTTGTTTCTTTAAATTGATGTTTTAATTTTAGCAAAAGTGCAAAAAAATCTGGTTTACTGCTGCTTTGACGTCCACGTTTCTTCAGATTCAACCGCTTTGTACTTAATACAGAGTAAAGAAAGTGAAAACACAGGAAGTGCAATGACAAAATCCTGTTTTACATTTTACATTTGAGCAAAGGAAACACGTAATTTGGACAAATTGGCAGCATCAAGTTGACTTTCCTCGAAAATTCAGTTGCAGCAACGTTCATTTAAGAGGATTATGAAAGTAGATGTAATTTAACAAGAGGTGTTAGTTTTACCTGTCCACTGAAGTTGGTCCAACATTTCTCTTTTATCAGTTTATTTACTGACTCACTGCATCATGTGTAAATATGGAGCTCGTCTAACTCAGTACGTAGAACGGATAGAATGAATATAAGACAAATAAATGATGATAAATATGGTTTGGGGTGTTGTTGTTGTAACAGACGTAGTAGTTGGTGCATAACACAAGTTAGTCTGTAACTGTAGGAAAGAAATAAAAGAAAATATCTTCAGTACAGTGTTGAAGTCGTTCATTTCACCTTCATAAGTGACACTGCACAAAAAGAAAAATAAAGACAATATTAAAATATAACACAGTATAGTTGGACTCACACTGATGTAAACTAGTAAAAGAAACCTGAACAATTTAAGTGCTATAAAATATCAACAGTGTCTAAATATGATCTTGTTCTGAGTTTCAGAGAGTCACAGGAAGGAAAACGACATAAAGATCCTACATTATCGACAACGTGTGTTTGCATGTGTGGTTTCTGCCCAGCAGCAGGTACCAGATACGAGGCAGGATATGATGAAGCTTCGCCTTAAAAACGCTCACACCCACTAATAAGCGTTCAAACCGATTCAGTGCACAAAGGAAAGCTTTAACATCATCCGTGTGCAAACTGTGACGACGAGCCAATGAATGGATGAAAAGTGGCTGGTGGCTGCAGCGCGGTAAACAGGAGGTGGAATCCTGACATGAAAACATGATAAATATCAGCGTGCGTCTCATTTGAATTTCAGTTTCAAGGGGCTGAACTTTGTCCAAAAGACACAGGAGGGGCTCAGAAATGCTGTAAAACAAGCAACGCCCTCTGTAGGTACGTTTAACTTTCAATTTTACAAACACCTCTGACTTTATGAGACGTGCTGCAGCAATAAAGTAAAATAATATTAAATTAATCAAGCAGCTGAGATGAGGAGAGAGTTAAACTTCTGTTGCAGTGGTTTCCTCTCGATGCTATGTGACACAGAAATAAAAATAACAAAATCTCAGAGAGAACACCATGAAGCTGAATATAAAGCAGCTCTCAGAGATAAAGCAACAAAGCTCTAGTATCCAGTCCACGGAGCGGCTCTGACATGATTTAATTTAACGCCTCGCTGCGTCGCTCGGGGTCATTTTCTCCCCTTCGGCTCCGAAAGACACCAACTAAGCAGCGACTTAGAAAGTGGTTCTGTTCCCGCTTCAATCAGTCACAACTCATAAAACGATGCCGTTTGTGATTGAAAAGCATCAACTAGTTGGCAAAATCAAAAGACTGTCACATAGTTTCCCCATAAAAGCGAGTAAAAGCATCAAACTATGCATGAAATGTGCTAAAATGTGTTTATAACGTGTTGTTTTCTTGCCACCGACGTTATTTCCTCCCACGTTGGGGTCCTGTTGCATGTATGCAGTGTCTGACCTTTACTTTAACCCAATATGGATCACAGCGCTGAAGCTGCAACCCCTCCCTTTGCCACAAACTGCACATTTTATGAAGGTGATAATATGGAAATGAACGGCACACTTCTGAAACGAGCTCAGAATCATGTGTGAACTCTCGCAGAGTGAAGCTTTTTGGGTTGTCGTGGTGGTGGTGGAGAGAAGGCGGGTCTCCAAACAGGACAAAAGCATCAACAAACTTTTCAAAAGAGCACAAATTAAATTTTGTTTGTTAAAAAAAAAACTACATGGTGGTAAAGCTGCAGAAAAACAAAACAAAAGCCGGCGTCTTAGTTCCTGAAAAGTCGACTCCTGGCAGCAGATGTGGAGCTTTAACCCGCCGGCAGCACCTGTGTTACAGTAAAAAGACGAGCCCCGATGCCGGCGATTATCTCAAACAAAGCATGAAATCTTGTCATGTGCTTTAAACAACGATAAACAGCCTCTGATTTGAATGTGTAAATGTCAGCCGGGACAGATGATGAGAAAAGCGAGAAGAGGGAACAAGCGCTTTCACACGTCCACGTGCATGCAAATAAACACAAACGCTGCTGCTGCTGCTGTTCACAGGCCGGTACTGCACATCTCATGCACTGAACTCTCACGAATTATAGGAAAAAAGTGTCCCAGTGAGGTCACATCAGGTCTTCAGAGCAGCTTCAAATAGATTCTCCCACACTGTGATCCTCTGACACATCAGCAGACGCTCCATCACCGGGTGGTTGAATGCTGGTGCTGCATCAGAAAATCTCCCTGACAGGTTACAGCCGGCGACCCTGCACGACCTGTGACGAAGAATCTCCATTTGACACAACTGTTATAATCTATAATCAGACCGTTAATAGCAAAACTGGTTGTGTGTGTGACACCGGGTCAAATTATTTTTAGTTGGTGTGAAAAACTCGAAACTAATCAGGAAAAAAAAAAAAAAATATCAGTGGGTTGCCAGCAGAGTGTATGCTGACTAATAAGAGGAGATCTGTTTGAAAATATAGTTGTTGTTTTTCCTTTGAATTGTCCTTTTTTTCCTGTTTCTGCAGATAAAGCAGAACACACACCGTCAGACGTGAACACACACACATGGGTAGAATAAGAGTAAATTCATGCAACACACACAGAGTGAGAAAAACATGCACACAAGAAGTGCACAAAAAAAAATACACAGCCTCAGAAATAAATGTACACACTCTTAAAAACACACACACAGCAGTGGAATTATTGTTATTAGCGGTAAAAAACAATTATAAATGCAGACGTGTGTGGAGGAGGACCTATAGACACATTAACCGTAAGAGGACAAACATAGTGTACACAAAAATGCAAACAAATAGCATTTGCATACACACACACACTCACACACACTAGTCCTGTTATTTATATTGTGTGTAATAAGTACAAACTTATATGTGCACATTCTGTACAATCCTGTATTTACCACATATTTATATATAAAAAAATCCCATAAATAAAGTTTATAAATAACACAAATGCAGTATTCACACACACACACACAATAGACGCGACCACACAGTAGTAGTGATTCTACACGTGACGCTACGCACAAGTACATATGCAACATGTGATGTAAACACATGTACTCTGCATATGAGCACACACTGACAAAAATAAGCACACACACACACACACAGGCTGCTCAGATACACAAACACACTCATACATACAAACACAGTCAGACGCATGCACACTGATAAAAATACAAACACACCAGAACAGCTTGTACACAGTGGAGGAAGCAAACACACAACTACACGTGGGTTTGACACACACACAGCAGTCACAACAAATGTGTGAGTAAAAACGCCAGAAAAATGCAAAAATGTGCTCACAATGGTGCCGAGGTAGAACTGTGACAAATGCAAATACTGTTAGACACACAATCATTAAGCTTCCAGCCAGAAATATCTGCAAATATAAAATATATAGACACGTATATGTTTACACACACATGCAATTATAGCAGTGATAATTACATGAGTGTGTGCAGACGTATTGCACACACACACACGTAGCCTGAATGTTGACAAAAGACACACACACTACAGATGAGATTATACCCCAAAAAAATCCAAAATTCAGCAACAAATACACACAATTCATGCAGATATGGAACCCAGACACACACACCGATCGATGCTCATTTACTGATGGTGTCTCCAAGTAGCAGCACAAACACACACACACACACACACACACGCAACGAGTCAGCGAGGTGATTAGTCAAACTGATGGCAACAAAGTGATGCCACCCACGGACTGTGAGCACGCAAACAGCGCCTGTCTGAAACCATAAACATGTTTATATTTACTTATTGTCTCATTTTAGATCACGGAGAGTCTGACATTTGATATCGTCGAGCAAGAAAAGTCCCTCAAGCAAAACAGCGAGGGGTAATAATTAGGATTAGAGAGATTAAAGTCAGCAACAGGAACGAGCAGCAGCAGCCAAACAAGAGAATGAGAAGTGGAGCTAATAACAAATTAATTAGGCACAATTAAACCGGCAGCGAATGGGTTAAAGGGAAGAGAAGACACGCAGGAGGACAGAGGATTACAGTCAACAAAGCTGCAGTCGAATCAATAATTACAGCCTGTAAATTTCTCAGCAAAACACAATTCTGAGTTGGTTAATCAGCAAAAAAAGAAAACACACAAATATCTTCGACATCACAGGCTCAGAACGTGCCGTGAAATATTCAGTCTCATCTTGAAACTGCTCGTTTCAGTCACAAACGAGACAGAAATGATCAAACAGTCACGTAGGACCGAAGAGCTGCAATAAAAAATGCAAAAAAAAAAATTATGCAAACGTTCAAATAACACTAAAAAAAAAGCAGCAGCAGCAGCAGCAGCCCGGTGAGTCAAACGGTATCAGTTAGACGAGTGTGTGATCCTGC
>NW_007579805.1:60020-66047 GCF_000690725.1 Stegastes partitus
TTTTTTTTTTTTTTTTTTTCCAGTCGAAACTGAGTGGGTTGGTTGAGAACTGCACATTTCACAAGGCAAATTTCCCCTGGTATATTATCACTCCAAAGCATCATAGTTTCAGAATGACTTTTGGATTTATTTATAAGAAGAAAACAAGTCTGACACCGATTAAAACTGCAGAATACGGTCGCCGGGGGTTCGGGGCTCGCACGCCCAGTTTGACCAGCAGATTTTGAAACTGACATGAAAAACAAATTCGACGCCAGCAAATGTCATGTTGGTGTTTCAGTACCTGCTCACTTTCAATATGAGAAATCGTTTTTTTTTTTTTGTGGCAGATTGAATTCGAGAGTGATCGGCTTGTAGAATTTGTGTTGTTTAAATTGTTCACAAACTATAATTTAAATATCAGGTTGGGATCAAATAGTGACATAAATAATCTTTGAGATGCTCAAAATATTTCAGTTTGGTTTATATGTTTTATTTTATCTCGCTTTCTAAAATGTAGATTGTGCCTAAAAAAAGAAAATAACCGTTTGCAAACATTTAACACCACTCCACCCACAGCTCAAGACTTTATATGTCACCTTTAAAGCATCATCGATCAAAGTATTTCTCATTCTGATTCACAGTTTCACTATTACTGGTAGTTTTATTTATTAAAAAACACAAACTTGAAGCCAACGAGTCCCTTTTTTGTGCACGAGTCCGCGTTCGCATAATTACTTTGCATCTTTCTCCACATTCATATCAAGAGTTTAACTCTCCGTGACACTCTGGCAGCCGGAGGTGCATTCAGGGGCCTCTGAGAAAAACGGCAGCAAGCCTCCGACTACAATTTTCTAGCGTCAGATGAAAACGCTGAAGGCAAAGTCAGATCAGAACTGAGGTGGACAATTTTTCCCCAGACGGCAGACACCCGGTTCGTCTCCGTGGGACGTAAACAGCCGTCGCTGGAGACCAAAGTCCCGCCGACCTATTTTACAAAAGCACACCTGAGAAACATGACATAATCCAACATGACTGCGTCGCCTGAAAACACAAAAGGGGAGACGGGTCGGCTTTACTCTGCGTCTTTTTTTTTTACTATCAAAATTAGTCAGAGAGCGAAGGAGAAGACGTCGAGCTCTGGGCTTTGATGCGATCAGCCGCGGCTGTGTGCGTTTCAAAAAGTGAAAAGGAAGCTGAGAGGATGAGACAAGAGCGAGTTGAGCAGCTGAAATCTGCTTTTCCTCTTTCTCTGCCGCCGATATTTTGAAGTTGAAAGAGTGGAGAGGTTGAAAAAAAAAACGCGAGAAAGCAGCAGAGGAGAGCAAAACAGAGAGAGTTTCCATAAATAAGCTGCATGATTTCTGCATTTAAATAAATAAAAACAGGTCTAATTTTCTTTCCTCTTTTTTTTTTTTTTAAAATGTTTGTGGTATTTTAAGGCAGCAAGACACAAACAGAAAATTAATCCTGAAAAGAAACGCAGGAAAATTTTGACGAAAAAAGTCGAGAGAGAAAAAAAAAAAAAAAAAGGTTGGTCATAAAGGCAGCGTTATATTCACTAGTCATAGTTGAGATTTCGCTGTGAGTTTCTGAGACGTGGGTTCAGTCTGAATCATGTCACCTTTAATGCCTCGTCGATCAAAGCAGTTCTCTTTTTGATTCGGTTTCACAGCAGAGCAGAGGAATAGAAAAATCGACTCTTTCTCCCTCCTCTCTGTGTGTGTGTGTGTGTGTGTGTGAACGTTTCCAAGCAGAAACGAGAGAAAAGTGAAACAAAAGATGTGAAAAGAAAACAGAGAAAAGGCAGAAAAAGAGAGAGAGAGGCTGGTGGAGTGGTGGTGGTGATCGGCAGACCTGCCAGGGAAAGACGCACAACAAAAGTCCCTGCAGGAGCCGACAAACACTCGGTCTCCATTTTGAAGTGAAAACGACACCACCATCTGTTCAGAGTTGAGTACACTGCAGAGGCCTCGCAGCACACCTCCACAGCAGCCCAGGCCTCGTCCCTCCTCCATACCTTATCTCTTCTGGTAAATTATGTCACCCTGCCTCTTGTTTTTTTTTTTTAAAAGAAGTAAATCAGTTCGTCCTATAAATACAATGTGACTGAGCTCAGGATCGTGTGGTATTAAGGATCAAATCGAGCGGTTTGAACTTTACTCATCGTGACTAATAACGCGACCCGCCACCTGCAGCTGGTGTAAGAAAAAAGGACTCGGAGAAACTGCGTGGAGAAAGTGAATGAGTAAACGCTCTCCCCCGCCTCAAACGCTGCCAACGTGGTGCTCTGAGCTGCGCCTAAGATGTGCGAGTGACTCAACGTGAACCTGTCGAACTGGAGCGACCTTCTACCAGCTCCCCAAACCGAACCGTTTTAAAAACCGACATAACATCACAGAAACACACAGCTCACATATGGAACTATATTTAGCTAAAATGTGAGTTTAATGCCTCATGAGTGTCTGAATTTATTGCTCAAGATTTTATAAAATATGGGATCATAAATGAGCAGATGGGACTTTTTGACAGCAACTGAGCCACCTCGACCCAAACACCTCCTCCTATATCCTCATTATTTGTCCTATTTTTAGACATTTTACTATTTTTATTGTAAACACCAGCAGCTGATTTCATCAACCAGCACGATTTGCATCTTCCTTCATACGTTGCTTTCCTTATTTATCTGAAACGTAACGTGTGAGCTACTGAGGATGAATGCATTTATCTGTCCGTCTTTACCGTAAACCCCTTATTTGCAAGCATAAATATCCAGTAATATTTACCTTGTATTGCACTAGAACACAGCTGGAGGCTGATGTATTTGCATTAATGCATTTGCAAACACTCCTCTGCTGTGCATGCACTCAAAATATAGTAAAACGTGGCTGTGATAATATAAAATGCGTCTCCCTTTGGGGTAAATATTTGCTTAAAACAGCATTTTAGTGACTAACAAACAGCTACAGGTTTCTATACGGTGCGTGGAGGCTGAACAAAGACGTGCAGACGTGTTAATAGTGATACTATTAAGCTTCTGAGGGTGGACTGCAGCAGACAAACATCCTGTTTCGACAGCGTGTCGCGGTTTTCAGCATCAGGGAGGAGAGGATTCTCCCGAGGAGCCGGACGACGAGGCAGCGGCAGCTAAATGGAACGCAGCCGTCCTTAATTTTATCATTTGCACTTGTAATTTTCCTGCACGCTGCATCTTTTGTGGGGGGGAAAAAAAAACAAGGTGGGACTGATTTCAGACACATATCAGCAACACATGTGCACAAGACCAGATAGACCTCATTGTACCAAAAGGGGAATTTCCCCTGAGGCAGATTTGTGCAACAACAGACAGAATTAAAGAACACAGCGACACGTAAAACAGTCCCGTATCAAGCCTGAGCATCTAAAATATAATAAACACCACTGAGAGCATCGTATTGCACTTTGTGTAAACAAATATAAAGACGTCAGAAGATCAAAACAAGCATCCAGACATCAGCCCACGTGGATCTAATACGTGTCACATCAAGATTTTGTTTGTTGAAATGAGGGAGATAAAAGTCAGACGGTTAAAGATGATTATTGTTGCTTTTGCAGCAACCCGAAGGCCCGAGAATAAAACGTCGCCCTCAGGTTCCTCTGTGCAGCTAATATTAGACTTTAACTGGACTGTGAGGACGCATGAATAAACAGAAAGTCACACCAAACAGTCCGATTCATACAGACAAGAGTTTAACTGTGAAGAGTCCTGATCAGTTGCACTCGTTGCCCTCTAACTCCCACCTCGTTCTGCTTTCTAGCCGCTGCATTTCTTCGGTTATGTCATTTTGTTTTTGGTGTTTTTTTTTCCTGAGCAGAATCTGGCGCAAGAGCTTCCTTTGGGATTAGTAAAGTTTTATCTCATCTTAAATTAGATTTTACTCGCTGCAGCTGTGCCGTGAAGAGTCCCGTTGCTTTAATCCCAGTGACCAACAACCTGGAGCAGCAGAGGACTGAATATTAAACATCTGTACGCTTCAGAAGACCATTAATCCAAAAATAGGTAAAATATGAAACAACTGCAGAATAGAAAGACGTCCGATAAGGATGAAACGGTGGGAAAGACTGTGTTAGCGGTGAGTCAGTGTCTCAGATTTCCTCTTCATTCACGACATGTCACTCAGCAGTCCGACTTCCCACAGCGATCAAAGCCTTTCGCGTCCCATTGTGGGGGATTTTCGAGGATGCGCCGCCGTGACCTTTACGCGAGGACGTGCAGGAAACCGCCGCAGCTAAACATCGACCTGCTGAACTCACAAACACGCGGCCGCTGGTCATTCTGCTGCCCGGCAACAGGCAACAATGGGAGACAGCGAGCCGAGCAACACTGCATTCAAATGTGCGCCGGCCATGTGATCGGCACAGTCGGTAATATCCTGTTTTGCTTATTCACCGACGCGACGCACAAACACCTGAGTTCAGAGGGACGTTCAACGCTTGTCTGTCGTGTATCTGATTGTTTTCCTGCGTTTTCTGCATATTTAAACCATGATTGTAGTAAAACCTTTGACTCCCGTCCTTCTAACCTCTTCATGTGAGATGACAAAGTGGCCAAAGACGGATTAGCTCACAGGAAAACTAGGGTCTGATTCACATGTGGTTGTTTCATAAAGAAATCTGATCAAAGGGGAAAAAAGAAGCAGATGTCTGTGAAGATTCTCATCATCCAGGTCGTGGTTATGATGCGGTTTCATCTTCCAGGGGAAAGTTTTTAGGACTGAATTATAAACAAGTGAGAGATGAAGAGCGCTGGATTCATTCCAGCTTTCTGTGGTAAGTAAGACTTTGTGTGTCACCGTAGTCCTCCATCCTCTCACAAACACTCCATCAGGTCCAGGAGGTTTCTCTCTCTCTCTCACCATCACGCTTGAAGCGTGCTGGAATGAATCCAGCACTCGTCACCTCTCACCTGTTTACAGTTCAGTCCTAATAACTCTCCCCAGGAAGATGAATTCACACCGAGCCACAAAAGACCCTAACCAACCCCTTTGTGTCAGGGGGAGCACTAACGACCCACATAACAAGGAGGAGGAGCAACAAACCCCCAACTGAACCCTAAACTCAGGTGTTAATGGCTCCTTAAGGTTATCAGTATGTGGAACTAGTCAGTCAGAGCTGATGAAGCCTCCTGGATGAGAGGTTTCAAGGAACTCAAGCAAGTCCAGTTGCTACGATTAAACTACGAGAACAGAAGCAGTTAAACGTCATGTCTCTGTATCTGGTTACATGAATGATTCAGGACCAGGAAAGAAACCTGCTCTGATTTCATCCAGACTTCACTGGTGTAAAGATGCAACATGTTCCCGACTAGCAACGCAATATGTGGAAAAGGCCACTTGTGACTGATTTAAGCATCTTTTTTTCTTCAAAGATCTACACAGGGCCTTCCTGTCGCCCAAACATTCCTTTACAACTGAGCTGCATTTGTTTTTCTCCCTGCACAGTAAGATTAGAAAGACTTCTGGTTTAAAAGAGTCACAAACACCACATAAAGATGCAGAAAGGAAGGATGGAGACAGAAAATAAGACTTTTTCACAACATGTCTGATGCCTCTCCTCCATTTTCTGGACTACCAGAGTCCTTCACCGTCTAGTTTATGATTTGATGGATGAACATAAAGCAGCTAAATATGCAGATTTGAAACGTATTGTGAAATCTGGAATAAAAGTTTTTCAGGACTGCGACACACTTTTACATCAGTGTCCTGAACTGCAAGAGCCACAAGAAATATTAAAGAAATCAGAACTTTTTTTAAGGATCACTTCATAGTTTAAGTCCTTAAACAACCAAAAGTGTCACAGACGAGACCGTATTTGAATCTCTTCCTTGTCTTTTAAAATGGAACATTTTCAAGTTTTGGACTGTTGGTGACACGTGGCGACGTCACTTTGGGCTCAGAGAAAACGTGCCGGGCTTTGTGACGGTTCCTCTTTAAGGACGAGTTTGATTAGTCGACTCAACGATTGACAAAAGAAATACTACACTTCCCTGCTTTGTCCATCCATCCATCA